>NW_008335287.1:1657922-1678301 GCF_000622305.1 Nannospalax galili
GGGGGAAAAAGGGGACCTTTTTTAAAAAAAAAAAAAAAAAAAAAAAAAAAAAAAAGACCACACACAGCAAGATTTCATGTCTGTGATACAAATGTCCAGAAGAGGCAGATCCATAGAGATAGAAAGCTCATGAGTGGTGACAGGTGGGAACTGTGGCACAGGGAGGATGTAGGGGACAGACAGGACTTTCTGTGTGTATGTGTTTTTGAACAGAGTCTCCCTGTAGCCTCAGCTGGCCTGGAACTCACTATGTAGACCAGGCTGGCCTCCATCTCACAGAGATCCACCTGACTCTGCCTCCCAAGTGCTGGGATTAAAGGCGTGCACCACCACGCCCGGCTGAAATTACTTTTGAATGTACCTTAATTCAGTTTATCACTACATTTCTTTTCCTGCTTACTAAAATTTTACTGTTTTTTAACCATAATTTCAGTTGCAAACACTTGTGGAAAATTAATGGTGAGAATTTTGTTATGAGTAGAAATGATGTTTGCTAAGAAAGTAGCTAACAACTAAGCCATTAAGACAATAAATGAAAATCTATTTTATCAATAAACTGTAAGACTAGAATATAGCTTCCTTAAAAAAATGTATAGTCAGACAAAAGTAGAGTAGAATAATCAATCTTTGGGAAGAGTGGGGGTTCTTGAGACAGGGTCTGGCCCAGAACTCACTATATAGACCATCCCAGTCTGGCCTCAATCTCATAGAGATCTGCCTGCCTCTGCAGCCATAGTGCTGTGATTCAAGGTGTGTGCCACCACACCCAGCTTAATGTGTTATTTTTTTAGTATTAAAATTAGTAAGATCTTATTGTAATAAAACCTAAGGTCTGTACTTACATATATATTTGTTTAATTCTAGAGATTTTTTGAAAACCTTAATCCCATGGGAATTTTATCTGAAAAAGAGTTTACAGATTATTTGTTCAACAAATCACTGGAAATTGAACCCCGAAACTGTAAACAACCACCTCGATTTGTAAGTCCATTACAATTACAAAAATTTCTGATTTTAAAAATAGTACTTTCATTGTTTAACAACCTGTTCTCTAAAAATTGTAAAATAATAGCTGAGTTTATTGTTTCATTTTCAGTACTATTCTATTTCTAAAATTACATATACAGGGCTGGGGGTGTGGCTTCGTGATAACAAGTGTTTGCCTTGCATGCCTGAGGCCCTGGGTTCAATCCCTAGCAGCAAAAGAAAGAAAATAATACTTAGCAGAAAATATCGGCCTTTTGATAAAATTTAACTTTTTTTCAGATGTGCCAGGTGTTGAAACTAGGACCACTATCCTTTATTGTAGTACCATTTATTTATTTATTTATTTATTTATGTATGTATGTATGTATGTATGTATGTATGTATGTATGTATTTTTGAGACTCTTTTTGAGGCAGGGTCTCCCTGTAGCCCCAGCTATCCTGGAACTCACTATTGTCTGTTTATTTTTGATACCTCCTAATTTAAGAGGCAAGGTATAAGAAAGTGAGACCCAAAAGCAGCTCACTGGATGCAGCAAAGGAAATGAAAAGGTTCAGGAAGAAATAAGCAAATGTATTGTGGTGCCTCTGGTATGACCATGGCCCTGCCATCAGAGTTCTGTGGTTACACTGGAGCCCTTGTTTCTTAATAGAATTTGATCTCACAGTTCATAGTTACTCTAGAGGTTTGCAGTGGCAACAAGAGTGGAAAACTGATCCTAAGTAACTAAAAGTGAAGCAAGACAAGGAAAGAAAACAAAACATACCAATTTTGGGCAAAGCAATGAGCTAGATGCTTTTTATGTTATGTCATCTTCATAGTAGTTATGTGAAACAGATCTTTTTGTCAGTGCTAGGGATCAAACTCAGGAACCATATGCATTTGTAGGCAAGTGATTTCCCACTTGAACTGCGTCCCAAGTCCAACTGTGACACAAATCATTTCATCATTTAACAAAAAAAACAGCTGGGCGTGATGGCACACGCCTGTAGTCCCAGCACTTGGAAGGCAGAGGCAGGTGGATCTCTGTGAGTTCAAGACCAGCCTGGTCTACATAGTGAGTTCCAGGACAGCTGGGGCTACAGGGAGACCCTGTCTCAAAAAGACAAATAAATAAAAATTAAAAAAAAAACAAAAACCAGGTTCAAAAGAGTAATCTAACCCTTTCAAGGCCATATAACTAGTTAGTTGGCAGGGCTGAGTTTTTACTTTTTTTTTTTTTTTCCCTTACTAAATTCTGTGTGTTTTCATTAGATTACCACTGCCAGAGTTTTAAAAATGACAGATGTTAGAGTAGGGAACAATGATAGCAGTTTTTACCAAAGTCCTTAAAGCACTGTTGTAGAGATTGATCCTTTAGTTTAAAGAAAGGAGAAAGAAATAGCTTTTACAAAAATGAAATACTTATAGCATATTGTGTCACATAAATTATGTTTCCGGGAAATGTTTCTAAAATTAACATGTAGGAAGTGTGAAAGAGACAGTTAGGCAAGGAGCAGAAAAGTTGTTTACACAATAATTTTCAGGAATCTTACCTCTAAAACTGAAAGAAGATTTACTTATCAAGCCCATCTTAGATTAATCCAATCAAGTCTATAAATTACTACTAAGATGCCACAGGCTACCCTTGAAGATTGTGATTTCATCACACAAAGAGTATGTTTCAAAATAGAATAACTGTCATTAAAACAAATTACATACAAGTTATATGGTTTTAACTGTGTTTACTTCTCCTAGCCTAGGAAATCAACTTTTTCCTTAAAATCTCCTGGAATAAGGCCTAATGCAGGCCGACATGGCTCTACCTCAGGCACTTTACGAGGTCATCCGACACCTTTGGAAAGAGAACCATATAAGATAAGCTTTAGTCGGATTGCTGAAACTGAACTTGAATCAACAGTGTCAGCACCAACCTCTCCAAATACACCATCAACCCCACCAATATCCGCTTCTTCAGACCACAGTGTGTTTTTAGATGTGGATCTCAACAGTTCCTGTGGTAAGTAGTTAATGTAAGCATTTTGGTAAAAAGGGAATTTTGAATTTCAGATAAATCTTTTCTTCTTTCTAATTAGGGAACTTTAAAATCCCTGGTACCTGTGTGTGATGGTTAGTTTTAATTGTGGACTATTACCTACAACAGTGAGCTCAAACAAACCCTTCCTCTAAATTGCTTTTGTTGGGGTATTTTATCAGAGTAACAGGAAATAAAACTAAGACCCTCTATTAGTATGGAACGTGGCTGCAATGTACAAATGGTGTTTAATACAAGGAACTAAAGCATCATTTATGCATTGTTTATGTATATTGTTTTCTAATTTATTCAGTTACCAAAGATTCATTACTTTTTGGAGAAAGATAATAAAGTAACAAGGACATAATTTCTGTGGGAGAAATTAAAAGGGATAATGACAGGGAAGGAATCACTTAGGGTGTGAAAGGAAATAAGCACAGTGAGTATGGCATCATTTAAAAACAGTAACATGGCAAAAGATAGGGAGGGAGTCTTGTGCTATAGGTATAGTTACATGTTACTTTATGAAGGCATTTAACAAGAAAACATACATGTTACCTTTTCAAATGACTTTTTCTCTATCTCATAGGCAGCAATAGCATCTTTGCTCCAGTCCTCCTGCCACAATCAAGTAAGACTATAAATTGATTCTAATGAAATGACTATTAAATAATAAGTTGATTAAAGTTATATTTTGTGTCTTTGGGGGTTTAGCAACATAAAGAATAACAATGTTCTGATGTAGGCTTTTGGTAAGAGAAACAGTCAAAAGACAGAAAGAACCTTTAGAATTAGAATGCTGATGAGCTGCAGAGATCATGAAGTGATGGAAAATAATTGCAAGGTAGGACTATGAGCAGAATCAAGTTCTGAGGCCAAGTTTGAAGTTTCTTCCCCTGCTGCTCCTCCAGTTTCTCTTTAATAGAGAAGAGGCACAGTCTGTGAAATGTGAGTGAAAAAATGATGTGAGTCTTGAAGTGTATTAATTCAACTTGAACTAATGCCAGGAAGCACATCCTTGACAAGGCAGCCTCAGGACAGGATTCAGATCTTACTCTAACCAGTAAACCAGAGAAGGACCAAAGATTGAGCTGACTTTTACCCAAGGAAGGCAGGCATTCATATAACCAGGGACCAGCAATGTGCCTTGTGGAAATAGGGAACCACAGCAAACTTAACAGAGCCCCAGTCCAGGGATACAGAATGGGTCCCTTGCACTGCTTATCTTGGCAGCAGTGAGTAGCAGGGACAGTACTAGAGGAAAGAAAAGAATTATGGGGTAGAAAGCAGAGGAGAGGAATTTTCCTAACTTATGATTATGGAAGAAGAGTTTAGCAGGGTCAACAGGAAGGTGGAGCTCCAGCATAAGCCACCAAGTATTTATTCATGGGAGGGAGAGATGATTGATTGTGCTGTTGGTCTGGTCTTACTGCTCCCTTGCTTCATGATGAAAATAGTTTGGGAAACACTGATTATATACTGTCCTCTGTAAAGTGCATACTTCAAAAACAGTTGGGACAATGGTGGCGATTGCGGAATGAACACTTTTCTCTGCTAAATATTCTGGAAATGTTAAAATAAAAAATGGAAGAAGTTTTTTCTTTTACTCTTTTCTGCCCCCTTCCCTAGACTCCACAGATGCTAAGTACTGCACTATACCTGAGCTACCTCAGACTGAAAGAGATTTTAATAAAGTGCTTACAACTGCATACTGTTTAAATTTCATTAAATTTTGTTTTCATCATTTTCTGACCTATGTTCTAGAAGCAGTTTGAACTTTAGTAAACTATTTTCCATTTCTAGAGAGGGATAAAGTGAAATACTGTCTAGAACACTGGGCATTTCTTGGCCCAGGATATAATTTCGTATCAGTTGCCTGTCTTCTTACCCTTTCCAATTTTTTCCCCACCTGAAGGGTGTACAGTCAGCTCTTCATATCTGTAGGTTCCTCCTTACCTCTATTCAGCAAACACAGACTGAGAATGGGGTTAGGAGCTGGGCGTGGTGGCACATGCCTTTAGTCCCAGCAGAGGCAGGCAGATCTCTGTGAGTTCAAGGCTAGCCTGGTCTATAAAGTGAGTTCCAGGCCACTGGGGCTATAGGGAGACCCTTTCTAAAAAAGACCCCCCCCCAAAAAAAAGTAAAGAAAATGGGGTTAGGCCAACAGTGACTGCATCTGTACTGAACATGCAGAGGCTTTCCCTCCAATTGGCATTATTCCCTAAACAGAATGTTTACATAAGGTTTACACTGTAGTAGGTATGATAAGGAAAGTTTAGTGATGATTTAAAGTTACAGGATATTTAGAGGTTATATACAATATTGTGCCATTTTAAGAGACTTAAGCATTTATGGAATTTTTTTTTTTTAATGTAAGACAAAGTCTCACTATATAGCACTAGCTGGCCTAGAACTCACTATGTAGACCAGGCTGGCCTCAAACTCACAGAGATCCATCTGCCTCTGCCTCTTGAGTGCTGGGATTAAAGGTGTGCACCACCACTCCCAGCTGGCATTGGCAGATTTTTGTATCCATGTAGTATCATGGAACCAGTACCCAGATACCAAGGGACAGTGGTACTAAATGTTTATCAGGTTCCTAGACTAGCCTTTCTTTGGTCACTTACTTTTTCACATCTTATTTAGTTAAAGCAGTATTTTAAGTAAAATAGTATTCTACAATTCATATTTTCATAATTTATTATCTAAATGCTGTTAACTCTTTTTATTTGAGTAATGTATGTGTATGGATGTATTTGGGGGTGGGGTGTTTATGTAGGTTTATTTTTTGTTTCCTCTGTAAGTTAATACATGCATGTATATATGTTTTCAGTTTTATTTCGTTAGCTTTGTTTTAGATTTTTAAAAGACTTCGAAGGAGGTGTTTGTTTTTGTTTTGTGGTGCTAGGCATTGAACCTAGGGCCTCACACATGCTAGACAAATATTCTACCACTGAGCTATATCCACAACCTAACTTTTTTTTTTTTTTAAACTTTTTGAGATAGCAGACAGAGGCCTAGCTGCTCAGGCTGGCCTTGAACTTGTGATCCTCCTGCTTTAGCATCTCAAGTACCTGGGATTATGGGCCTGTACCATCAATACAGCTTGGAATTTCTTTATTAATCTTAATAGTGTACCTTCATTTAGGTAACATACCTACCTTGTACCAAGCACTCTGGTAGATACTAGGGTTAAAAACACATACACATAGTGTCCTCAAAAGCTTCGAGTTCAGTGAAGAGAATAGATAAATCAACATTTAGCCGTGTAACAAATAATACAGTCTGACAAATACCGTAGCAGAAGGGTCACAAGTTGTGATGAAGTTTTGTCTCATAATTTCACTGTGAATTGTAAACTAGTCTTTTCTTCTGGCAGAAACTTTCTTCAGTTCATGTGGTAGTTTAAATAAACTAAGTGAAGAGCCATTGATTCCTCCTCCACTTCCTCCTCGAAAGAAGTTTGATCATGATGCTTCAAATTCCAAGGTAATCAGCAGGACCTGGGTTTGCCTCAACTTACGAAAAATTGTGAATCTTTACAATAACACTCATCTTTAGAGTCTGTCAGTCATATTTTATCCACATTCTATGATTTAAGAATAGCTCTCCTTAGAAAGTGGGCAAATTCAGATACTCATAAGTGCATTGTCTTTCTGATAAGGATGGGAAACTTTTATTTCAAAGACTTCAGATTTTCAGCTAGTGCTTCTCAAATTTAAGGGAACATAAAAATCACCTGGAAGCCGGGCATGGTGGCGCATGCCTTTTATCCCAGCACTTGGGAGGCAGAGGCAGGTGGATCTCTGTGAGACAGAGGCCAGCCTGGTCTACCTAGTGAGTTCAAGGACAGCTGGAGCTAAAAAAATCACCTGGAAAGCTTAAAACCACTCCACCCAGAGTTTCTGATTGCTTAGGTCTGGCGTGGGACCCAGGAATTTGCTTTGCTACCCACTCCCCTACCAGTGCTCCTATTGCTGATTACTGGATCACACATTGAGGTCCACTGCTCCAAGCATCATTGGGCAAAGTAGAAGTGGATATTCAGTAAGTAGATGCCAGACATTAAATCCCCAGGAATCCATGTCCTTTCATATCTATAAAACCACGTTATTTTCACTTACCTATTAAGAAACCATAAATTTCTGAAATGTAGGAAACAAAGCAATATGATTTGGGGCTTTTATGTTTTAAGGTTTCAATTAAAACATCTCATATATCTGAATATTAAACTGAGTCCTGAGTTGAGCCTTTAGAGTTAACTTGACAGTGTCTTTTTAAATTGTCTTATAAATTTTCAGGAGACCAGAAGTGTCACTTTTTTTTTTTTTTTTTTTTTTTTTTAGGGAACTCTGAAATCTGATGATGACCCTCCTGCTATTCCACCAAGACAGCCTCCTCCTCCAAAGGTAAAACCCAGAGTTCCTGTTGCAACTGGTGCATTTGATGGACCTATGCATAGTCCACCTCCACCACCTCCAAGAGATCCTCTTCCTGATACCCCTCCTCCGGTTCCTCTTCGGCCTCCGGAACACTTTATAAACTGTCCCTTTAATCTGCAGCCTCCTCCACTGGGACATCTTCACAGAGATCCAGACTGGCTCAGAGACGTTAGTACATGTCCAAATTCACCAAGCACTCCTCCCAGCACACCCTCTCCAAGAGTACCACGGCGATGCTATTTGCTCAGTTCAAGTCACAACAATCTTGTTCATCCTCCAGCTCCTCCTGTTCCACCAAGGCAGAATTCAAGCCCTCACCTACCAAAACTGCCACCAAAGACTTACAAACGGGAGCTTTCACACCCCCCATTGTACAGACTGTCTTTGCTAGAAAACGCCGAAACTCCTCAATGACCTTAGCCACATGTAGTCATTGACACTGGAATAGTATTTGTAAAGGTTTTTTTTTTTTAATTTATTTGAAAAAGGCATAGTATTTTAGTACTTTTTACAAATAATGCTTTTACAAAAATGCTACTGATCAAATAAGCTTTTAAGAATTGGAAAAATAAAAATGCAAAAGCCCTTCACCATAATCCTCAGGTGATCAGTAGCATTGCTTTGTCTTGGATCCTCAGTGCTGCCAAAAGGCCAGTATAATGAATTTATATTTGCACTGTAGACTCTGCTAAAATATGGCTTAAAGTGATACCAATTGCACTTGCAAGGGGGATAGTGTTCTTGTGGAGTTTTTCAAATTTGAGTAATAGATGCCTTTTTAAGGCAATGAATTTACACAAATATAGAGGATGTTAGGGTGTTACTGTTTTTTAAACCCTCTTTGACCATCTTCTAGTTTTTACTTCTGGTTTTTACGTCTAGGAGAATTATGAATAACACCCACTGTTCTTAAACTCTTTAATGCCATGTCTTAAATGCCAGTGTTTGCTGCTGAAGACAAAACATGGACAATAGAATGGAAATAATAGAATGCACTGTGTTTATTAAATTTTGTTAAAATGTAAACAATTCTATAGAGGAAAAAAGGGCATGTATCATTAAAAGTAAGATGTGCCTTTTGTTTTGAAGCGTATTGTGTCTTTAGCTAATGATTTGCCTGTTTTGAAAAAAAAGCCAATATGCCATGTATGTACAGTTTTGTTTATATTGTATATTTAAAGAAATGCTAATAACCTATGTAAATTTAAGTGACTTGAGGCTTATAATACAATCTGCTACTTTACTAATTCATAAGTCCAGAACTAAAGTGTCTTATTGCAGAGGAACCAACTGCCTTCTCTTCAAAACCTAGTGACTTTCTCTAATCTCATGTTCACCGAAATTTTTGGTTTGTTTTTTTTTTCAGATTGGTAATATTTAAACCAGCAAATACTTAAAGCTTCATTAAAATTTTAAGTCAGAGGATAAATTTTTTTGCCATTTGGACATTTTTGATCAGTGATGGTGTGTTAAGCTGATAGTACAGTAGCAGCAATTGTAAAGTAGGCAAAAGCCACGTTTATTTACTGGTCTGTGGCCTTTTACTGTGCTTTGTATCAGAGTTCCTAACAAGATTAATAAATCACCTCAGTCTTAATTTTTAAAAGACTTGCAATGTATGTTTTCATCATAAAGAGCAAGGGTAGCGGGGTGTGATGGGGCATGCCTCTAAACCCAGCACTTGGGAAGTTGAGTCAGGGAGATCTGGAATTCAAGGTCAAGCCCAACTACACAATGAGTTTGAAGCCAACCCTGGGATAGATGAGACTACTCTGTCTCAAAAAATGATGAAAAAAAAAAAGTGGTATTGAGCCCTACACATATGTATGCACACATTATTAATAGTCAGCATTTTGTGCAATGCAAACTACTTAATCTAGAGTTTAAGTGATGTCTTTTTTTGGGGGGGGGGTGTCTTTTTGAGACAGGTTTTCCCTGTAGCCCCAGCTGTCCTGGAACTCACTATGTAGACCAGGCTGGCCTTGAACTCACAGGAATCCGGCTGCCTCTGCCTCCCTAGTGCTGGGATTAAAGGCGTGCACCACCGCGCCCAGCCAGTGATGTCTATTTTTAAAAATTGCTTTTACATTCATTTTATATATGTGTGTGGGACCGGTGCGTGAAGTTCAGGACAGCTTGTGGGAGGCAGTTCTCTCCTTACACCATGTGGGTCCTGGGCATTAAACTCAAGTCAGCATGATTCGGTGGCAGGCGCCCTTAACCTCTGGAGTCATCTTGCCCCAAGGAATGTAAATCTTAGAGGGAGAACTTTACCGTTAAAAGCAAGCGGCAACTTTCCGGCAACCCTTAAAAAAAAATTTATTTGAGAACTTCATGCGTGAATATAATGTGTTCTGATCAAATCCAGCCCCCTAACAACCATTCATTTTATGCATTCATGAGACTAGTAGACGCACACTGGGAAACTTCTGAGGATAACCATTTTTGACAGAAGCTGGAAAGCTGCTTAAATTTACAGTAACCTCTGCCTGCGCCAGGCTCGGGCCAGGTGACAGCACTGTGAGGTTGACTTTGTTTCCTACCGAGCAGGTGACAGTGCCGCTCGTGCCTTAAATTGCCTGTTCACCAAGCATGTGATTTAAGGGAAAATGAGGGAAAACTGGCGGAGCCACTGCAGCCCCAGGCTGACACATGCGCTGTGCGGCGCGGGCCTGGCGTGGCATGACGTCACCCGGTGGCGCCCCGTGTAGCTGCTGCGATGGCTGGGGTCCCGGAGCCCGCGGTGGACGACCCTCTGCGGAGCTTTGTGCGTGTCCTGGAGAAGCGGGATGGCGCGGAGCTGCGCTTGCAGCAGTACGGCTCTGGAGGTGTGGGCTGCGTGGTCTGGGACGCCGCCATCGTCCTCGCCAAGTTCCTGGAGACGCCGGGCTTCGCTGGCCCCGGGGCCCACGCGCTGAGTCGGCGGTCGGTGCTGGAGCTGGGCTCGGGCACCGGGGCTGTGGGGCTCATGGCTGCGACCCTCGGGTAAGAGCTGGCGGAGGGCCACCGCCTGGCCTGGCCGACCCGGCGCCCCTGGCCACCGCACCTGTGCCTCATCGCGGTTGTTTTTTAGGGCAGATGTGGTAGTCACCGACCTCGAGGAGCTGCAAGGCCTGCTGAGTATGAATATTGATCTGAACAAGCATCTTGTGACCGGTTCTGTGCAAGCCAAGGTACTGAAATGGTTTGTATGGCCTTTCAGCTTGTTTTGAGATAACAGCTTATACTTTGCTTTAAATTGCAAATTTAAATTTAAATGCATGCTTTAATATAAAGGGAATGGGCCACTGCATGTTTATAAAACGAAATTTTAAATCATTAAGCAACAGTTAAAGGTGTATGTTTGACATTTTTAAGGGGGGAAGACATAGAGGACTTGACTTCTCCACCAGACTACATACTGATGGCAGACTGCATATACTATGAAGAGGTAAATATTGAGTGGGTGAAATGTCCATGTTTCAAGTGTCCTGAAACATACATTTTCTCCTGGTTTGACATCTCTGAATGTGGGATATTTGTTTTGATGAGGGAGTAAAGCAAAGACAGAATCTCCAGAGCCCAAATGCACACACACATACCAGGATTAGCAAAAGGCCTGTGAGAAGATTGCTATATGCCTTTTACTACAGGCTTCTGTAAAACTTTAAAAGGATATATTACAATATTTTTACATATTTTTACAAAGGCTATGCTATGAGAAACTAACAGCTGTCTTGGGGTTTTTACTATTCCCATTGAATAAGGTGGCCATGACATTGAGAATTCAAATGCAAGGCAGACATGGTGGTTCACTCCTGCAATCCAAACACATAGGAGGTGGAGGCAGGATGATTGCCATGAGTTCCAGGCCAACGTGGGCCTCAGCATGAAACCCTGACCCCCAAAATTTATTACTTTTCTGTGGCAAGATTTATTAGACTTGTGGAATGATTTTTCTTTTTTAATTGATTTTTTAAATTTTATTTATTATTTTGATTTTATGTGTATACGTGTATTGCCTGTGTGTCGGTAAGTGCGCCCATGTCGTGCAGTGCCCATGGAGGATAGAACAGACCGTCAGATCCCCTGGAACTGGAGTTACAGACAGTTGTTAGCTGCCATGTGGGTGCTGAGATTTGAACCCCGGTCTTCTGCAAGAACAGTGTTCTTAACTGCTGCGCTATTGCTCTAGCCCCAGAATGATTTTTCTTTACATACCAGTTTATATAGCATTGGACGGCATTATTTTTAAAATAATGAATATGAGCTAACTGATGTTCAAATTAGAGTCAGGTTTTGTAAAAATAAATTGAGTGCTTATTGTATTAAATTAGATTCATTGAAGTTAAATTTCTAAGATTCAAGTCAAGCAGGGTATGGCAATGCACACCTTTAATCCCTGCACTCAACAGCTGAGACAGCTGAGGCCACAAGGCTAGACTCTCTTTACAAACAAAAAACAGCAATTCTATTTGTTTTCCTGTGAGAACAGCAAAATGTAGTTACTGGAATTATTATTATTATTATTTTGTAAATTAAAGTAAATATATTTATTGATTAGTTAAGATTAGTTTGCCAATCTTTTCTTTTTTAGACAGGGTCTCACTGTAGTTTGAGGCTTGGCATCAAACTCAAAAGAGTTCGGCCACCTGAGTGACAGGACTAGAGTCTTATGCCACCACAACTGACTTTATAATTGGAAAATTTTGTAGTCCTAAACTAAAAATGTATTTTTTTTGTAATAGTCTCTGGAACCATTGCTGAAAACTCTAAAAGATCTCAGTGGATCTGAAACGTGTATTATATGTTGTTACGAACAACGTACAATGGGAAAAAATCCAGAAATTGAGAAAAAATACTTTGAGGTAAGTATTGTATTAGGTCTGTCCTTTTTAAAAAAATATGTGGTGGCACACGCCTTTAATCCCAGCACTGGGGAGGCAGAGGCAGGTGGATCTCTGTGAGTTCAAGGCCAGCCTGGTCTACATAATGAGTTCCAGAACACCTGGGGCTACAGGGAGAACCTGTCTCAAAAAGACCAAAAAAAAAAAGAAAATTATTATTTTATGTGTGTGTGTGTGTAATGCTTGTATGTAAGTGTACCTGTGGTGCAATGCCTGCAGAGGGCAGAAGAAGCTGTCAGATCCCCTGGAACTGGAGTTACAGACAGCTGTTAGCTGCCATATGGGTGCTGAGATTTGAACCCAGCTTATCTGCAAGAACTGCCAGTGTTCTTAACCACTGAGCCATCTCTCCAGCCCCTTAAAAAATATTATGTGTATAAGATTATTACATGTGGAGGTCAGAGAGGGTATCAGAGGCCCTCAAACTGGAGTTAACGGATGGTTGTAAGCTGCCATGTGGGTGCTAGGATTCAAACCCAGGTCCTCTGCAAGAGCAGCCAGTGCTCTTAACTGCTGAACCATCTCTCCAGCCCCTAGGTCTGTCTATAAAGAAATCACTCTCCCAGGAGACTGTATGTGACGATTCTGGTGTTTTTGGTAATTTGGGGTGGGGAGAACGTTCTATGGATATGAACCCAAAGAGATCATCCTTATCTGCATACCACTGTCCAGAGCCCCCAAGCCCGTTCTAGTCCATTCCTTTAGCTCTCTCTCTCTTTTCTAGTTAGTTGATACTGTAGCTACAGTGTCACATAATATTGAAGACACATTTGTCTTTTCTGAGAAAGTTCTTAGCATTAGCCCAGAGCTGGCTTTCTGGAGCACATTAATGATGTATTATTTTGAAAATTTTATTTTGAAGAGTGTGACAAATGTCTCTTTTTAATGTATAGCTCCTTCAACTAGATTTTGACTTTGAAGAAATTCCTTTGGAAAAACATGATGAAGAATATCGAAGTGAAGATATTCATATTATACACATCAGAAAGAAAAAATCAGTAAGTACACTCCCAGTTCTTCCTCTGAAATCTCATCAGCTACTCTTTGCTAAGGTGTGGGCAAGGATTTGACCACCTTGTTGTGAAACAGTTGCTTTTCACTGGATATCTAAAGAAAGGAGGTGATGAGATTAGTAATTCAGTCCAGTTAACATTTGTTTGGTTTATTGCCAAAGATGCAAAGAAAAATAAAAACTTTCTGTGCCTTAAGGGGTCCAGTTTTAGCTAACCTGTTATACAGTTTTAAAAGATTTTTTTTCAGGCATAAAGATCTTATGTTTCTGAATATAAAGGCTTTTTTTTTTTTTTTTAACGAGGACCTATTTCTTTTTTTCATATCGTATAGTTCCCATTCCATAAAGTTTGCCCTTTTCAAGCATACAACTCAGTGTTTTTAGTGTAGCCATAGAGTTATGCAAACCACCACTTTCTAACTTTAAATGATTCCATCACCCCAAAAATAAATGTTGTTAGCTCTCACTCCCCGTTTCCTTTTGTCCCCAACTCCCTGATGGCCCAGGAGTCCACTTCTTTGATTATGCCTGTTCCTGTTCTGCAGTGTCCTCAAGGATTGTGCGCACAGCTGCTTGAGCCTTCCGCCCTTTTATGTCTGATTCCCATTCTTGTGTGGGTGGTTGTGTTCATCTCATCCACCCATTTGTCATCTGGTGGCATTTCACTAGTTTACTTCCTGTCCATAATGAATAATCTGCTGTGGACATGCATACAGAAGGTTTTTGTAAGCATATTTTTTTCAAACTTCTTAGGTATAGACCTAGAGGTTACACAGAGACTCTTAACTTTTTGAGGAATTGCCAAGCTGTATTCCAAAGTTACTGCACCATTTTGCAGTACTGTATAGAGTCCCATTGTCTCCACATCCTCACCAAGGAAGTCTGTTTGACTGTAACCACCTTAGTGGGTGTGGAATAGGAGCTTGTTTTAGGTTTGCTTTCGTTCCTAATGACTAATGGTGTTGAATCATCTTTTCATGTCACTAAAATACTTTGCTCATTTTCTAATGTAGTTGCCTGTTTACTACACTAAGACTTGTTTACCTATTTTGGATAATAAATACCAGGTGTATGATTTGCAAATAATTTCTCTGATTCTGTAGGTGTCTTTTAATTTTTTGATAATGTATCTTGCAACGCAAATGTTTATATTTTTAATAATGTCCAGTGTCTCTGTTTTCCCCCTGATGGATTTAATTTTCCTTCCCTTCCCCCCTTATAGAAACTGCCATCATGAATCCCTCTCCTATCTTAACCAAGCCCCTGACATCCAGGATGGAGCATGTGGATACATCATGGAATGATTTCTCCAGCATGACCTAGAGATCTGATACGTGAATAACAAGCGCCACAGACTGCCCAGGATGGGAAGTGACTGCAGCTTAGGTTAACTTAGCCTTAGCATCATTCTCCATCAAAGAAATACTGGGAATCACTCCCTCAAATAAAAAGTCAATTTTGAAGTTAGCCTCAAGTCTGCCAAAAAAACCCAGTAAAGCAGCATGGTTGACTCTGGATTTTCAAGAAGCTGGAGATAAGTTGATCTAATTTCTCATGATAGCTATCTGTTATTATGCAGTGATGCTTTAAATTCAAAACAGTGAATGTTAAATTGTCTTTACTGAGTTTTAGCTTCATATACCTGTAATACTTAAATGTTCTTTTACTTTTAAAAGAAGCTGAAAATAGTGTCTTTTCATTGGCCAGAGTTTTTTTCCTTATCACAGATGTGTGAGTGATTTAAATAGTAAAAGGTTCTGTAGTAAGTTGCTAAGGTTGGGAGAGAAGGAAGGAGTGACAAAAGAAAGCAGAGTTTCAGGCTTGTGTATTTATGTGGCTCGTGCAGTTTTCGTGTATATATCGTTTAAAACACTGGCATTAAGATGACTTGTTCACATGAAACAGTGAAAGATTTCTGAATAACTACAAATGTAGTTCTATACACATTTATCAAATGATTTTTATTGTATTATCTGTAGGTTTTGTTGGGATAATCACCTACCTGCTCACAAGACTAATCTGTCAAGGACTTAAATGCCACAGTTCCAAAAAGTAGGAACCAGGTGGAATTCTGGAATTTACAGGCATTGGTGCTAGATGGCACATTTTATGTGTTGAAATAAACATTGTCTTTGAAGCCTTGTGACTTTGTGACTGCTTCATAAATGACTTTGAAGAAAACATTTACACCCAGTGACGGCTCTAAAGAAAGAGCAAAAGTGACTCCATTTAGAGACTTTGAGAATTGGCCTTAGGATCAGTTCTTTATTTTCAGGCTGACTTTGGTCTTTAAAGGTTGCTTGCTGTTCTTTTCCAAAATACTGTGTTCCTAGGGCCTTTTGGCCACTTCGTTAAGCAGTTTGCCCCGGGCTTTGGAGTATAACCAAAGTTATAACCTCAGTGTGTGAGCTTTGGAGGCAAGCGGTATTACCATAACCCAAACAGGGAACTCTTGTAAGAGATCCCTCACACCCTTTCCCACTCTGCTCCAGTTTTTATTTCCTCCTGGAGCTCTGGCTTCCCAACCCCCCACCCCTCACAAGTACAGTATACAGTCCAGGATTTCAAATACACCCTGCTTGTCTCTACCCTCTCTGTGTTACCTGTAGTTCTGGACCTAAGGTGGTGACCGCTGGAGATAAGTAATTTGTAACAGAATGAAATGGGATTTTTAAAATTCCTGTTCAGCAGCTGGGTATGGTGGCACAAGGCTTTAATCCCAACACTGGAAACTGGCAGGCTTCTGTAAGATGGAAGCCAGCCTGGTCTACATAGCAGTTTCCAGGCCAACTGGGGCTACAGGGAGACCCTATCTTTAAAAAAATTCCTGTTCAGGAATACAGCCAACACAGTTGGCGCTGCTGTTCCACCGCAGGACTTAACTGATTGGTGGTTCATCCAAGAACCTGCTCATCACCTACTGCGGTTCCACATTCTCCCTGAGAAGCGCAGGAGGACTCCCCTTTTGGAAGAGTGCTGTGTATGGTAGGTTGAGACCTGTGGACTCTCATTGTTGGAGGGTGCAAGGCATCTACACTCAGGAACCTTCACAGGACTGAGCTGAGGGAGTAACCCAGTGCTTGTGAAGAGATCAGCATCTCTCAGAATTAGGTTTGTGTTTGTCCAACAGATTAACTGGTCTGGTGTTTTAGACCAGAACTTAGAGACAGCTGGAGTGATGTGGCACTGTTGAAAGGGGTAGATCAACTTGAGCATTGACCCATGAGTCAGATTTCTGCAGCAGAGAGAGAGTAAAGGTACAATGCACAGCTGTAACCCCAACACTTAGAAGGTGGAGACAGGAGGATCACGAGTTCAAGGCCAGCCTGGGCTACATAGCAAGACCCCCCATCTCAAAAATAAATAGGTACAACAGGTGGGTGAAGCATGATACCACTAGCTGTCCAGTTTCCAGGAACTATGAGTGTTGGGAGTAATGAACCAGGGTCCTGTGGAGCAGGTGGGCCAGGCTGCTGTGTATAGTGGAGCCCACAGACTACTTAATAGAATGCAGGTGAGAGCTAGGGAAAGGCTCAACCCTACAGTAAGGCAGTGGGGTTTCTTTTTGGAGGGGGGGTTGGTCTTTTTGACACAGGGTCTCCCTGTAGCCCCAGCTGGCCTGGAACTCACTATGTAGACCAGGCTGCTCTCAAACTCAGAGATCCACCTGTCTCTACCTCCCAAGTGCTGGGACTACAGGTGTGTGCCACCATGCCCTACTGGCAGTGTTCTTAAGCTAGGCAGCACAGTAAAGTCACCTGGAGAACTGAAAAGCAAATTCCATAAGCTGTATTTGAGCTTCATTCCACCCCAGCTAAACCTGAGGTGTGATATTATTAAAGGACTCCAGATGGTGTTTATGTTTATTCTAAACTGAGAACTCACTGGGCATGGTGGCACATGCCTTTAATCCCAGCACTCCAGAGGCAGAGGCAGGAAGAGCTCTTTGAGTTCAAGGCCACCCTGGTCTACCTACCTAGTGAGTTCCAGGCCAGCTGGGGCTACAAGGAGACCGTGTCTCAAAAAGACCCCCCCCCAAAAAAAAACAAAAAACAAAAACCCCTGAGAACTGTTGACATAAGGAAACTTCTTTGTGTCTACTTCCCAAGGGGAAGCACAGGGAGAAGGGACGAGAAAGGTCTAAAAATGAAATCTGTTTAGAATGGGCCTGGCATACATACAGAGCAAAAACTCAATCTGATGGAGAAACTTCTGTGGAACAGGTTTTTTGAAATAAAACTGGGCTTTAGAAACTGAAACTAGAATGTTAACTAGAAGTTAGAATGCCAGAAAATGTAAGAAATGGGTCCAAGAAAGTAGAGGGGATGATGATCAAGAAGAAAGGAATTCTGGGGCTGGAGAGATGACTCTACAGGTAAGAAAAGAGCACTGGTTGCTCTTGCAGAACCCTGGTTTGGTTCCTAGCACCCACATCAGGTGGCTCAAAACCACCTGCAACTCCAGGTCCAGGGGTTCAGATGACCTCATACAGACTTCATGGGTATGTGCACACATACACATAAACTCAATTAGGCCCTCATACACACACATACATAAGAATAAATCTTTAAAAAAAAGCGATTCTGCAGTTGGAAAATCAGACTGCAGGTTTCATCCCCAATGACCTGAGTCTTCTGTGTGCTTGTTAGACATTTCCAGGCCTTTGAGGTGGCATAGCCACATCTTTTCTGTTCCTGTTCACGACCAAGCGTCTACAAATCATATTTGTTGAACTGGGGTGTGAAATGCTGGTGGATGTTTTTATACTGCTACCCCTTTTTTCTCTTTCGCCTTTTCCTTGACATTTTCTGTGTTAAATATGGTAAGATTCGGGAGCTAATAGAGTGTGGGGCTTGGAAACCTGACTTTTTCTGCGGGTTTCCTGTAGGTGGCATTGCTTGTCTTGGTCTTTAAACATTCTACAAGGAAGTTGGAAGCCCAGAATGTATTCATTGCAGCCACCCTTGGATTTTGAAAGTTGAACTACATTTGATTTTAAAAATAAACTGACCTGTTCCGAGTTCCTCGAAGAAGATAACATGGCACAGGTTAAACTGGATTGCTTCTTAGAATTTGTATTTATTTTTCTGTTTCATTCCATACAACCTTTGTCGTTTAGTAGGCTACATAAACTATAATCCATAAAAGAAGTTTTCTACTGTTGATACTGTCTTTAAAAGGGATAACGACATTTAAGAGTCTAAATTAGTTCTAATTAGTAAAGCTCTGAAAATTACGTTCACCTTGAAAGTACTTTTTACCTAATGCATGATTTTACATTCAATGTGCTTAGAAGTACTTAAAAATTCTAATTAATTTTAATTAGTTTTCTAAATCAGTGTTCCTCATTAGAATAGCAGATTTTTTTTTTTTCAATCTTTTTGAGACAGGGCCTCCCTGTAGCTCTAGCTGTCCTGGAACTCAATATGTAGACCAGGCTGGCCTTGAACTCACAGAGATCCGCCTGCCTCTGCCTCCCAAGTGCTGGGATTAAAGGCGTGCACTACCACGCCCGGCTAGAGTAGCAGATTTTACATCAAAAGACTGAAGCTCTGTCTGTGTTCCCCACAATCCCCTAATCTTAGGGTAGCTATTTGGCTTTAATTTTTTTTTATGCAAGGATCATTGGAATTTGAAAGTGTTGATTCTCTAGTAACAAACATTGTAAAAGAACATTTAGTTTTCAGAGCATAGAGACCTATTAACAGAAAAAAAAATGTGACAGTTACACTGAAAATTCAGTAATAGGAAAACAAAGTTTTGACTCTGTGAAATGGGAAGCCATATTCAGGTGGAGCTGTTTGATCCTTAAGATGGTCTGTGGCACATCCAGCCTCTTCACATACACTGTGACCTTCACTATTAATAACAAGATACAGTTTGCATGTCATCAATGCAATATGCTAGGGCAAATTATTTGTAGGACAAAGTTTTTCTAGTGTGCATTAGGAAGAACGTGCATCAGAATGTAAACCCTGGGGCCAGATCATCCAGATTTGAATCCCAGTTGTGGTATCTACTAGCTGTGTGATTCTGGGGAAAGTTACTTGAACTCTTTGTGCCTCGTTTTCCTCATATGTAAAGTTGACGGTCATTTTAGTATCTGCTCAGAAGATCCCATGGGAACTAGTTTGATATGTGTAGTATATGTATGTACTTGGCAGTAAATATGATTAGAGCAGATTATGATCATATTTACTTGTTCAGTAAATATGATTAGAGCAGAAGTGGGGTTATAGGTAGGGACTTGGAACACACGTGTAATGCTAGTTGATTTTATGTGTTGCACTGTGAAATCTGGGCATCTTTTTGAGAGTATAGAATTCATGGAAACATCCCCCCTGGATTAGTTCTCTTTTGCTGTGATAGAAACACCATGACCAAGGGATGCTATAGAAGGAAGAGTTTATTTAGCTTATAGTTCCAGGGGAATTAGAGTCCATCAAAGCAAGTACCATGAGCATTCAAAGGCAACAGGGACAGAGGAAACTTCCTTGTTCCTAAACATGGGAACCTGAATCTGCTTCAAAGTTAACACTTCATTGCTCTAAATTCAGGCAGTTCCTCCTGTGGATTGTCCCTTTATTAAATGTAAGAGTGGTTAGGAAGCTCTTACCAGGGATCAAACTCAGTTAACTGAAGAAAGCAGGTTGCCAGGAGTGGTAGGCCAAGCTTGAAATTCCAGCACTCAGGGGGCTGAGACAGGAGGATTGCTGTGAGTTTAAAGCCAGCTTGGTCTACATAGTTCCAGGCCAGCCTAGGCTATAGTGTGAGATCCTGACCATAAATAAATAAGTGTAAGGTACAGCAGGGCTTTTCTCTAAGATCTGGCACTTGAATGCACTTTGTAAATATTTTTAGAGTTTAGATGTATTAATTTGCTTACAAGTTTTGTGGCTGTTGCTTTATGGCTAAATGACCTTTTACTGTGTAATAATGTATGTGGGGGGGGGATGTAGGTGCTTTACTGATTTCTCAGATTACATGACTATATCTTTATCAAAAGATAAATTAAGAAAACCTTTTTTTTTTTTTTTTT
>NW_008335287.1:1678389-1696665 GCF_000622305.1 Nannospalax galili
CAAGGTTTTCAAGCCAGGCGTGGTGGTGCACGCCTTCAATCCCAGCACTTGGGAGGCAGAGGCAGGCGGATCTCTGTGAGCAAGGCCAGCCTGGTCTACACAGTGAGCTCCAGGCCAGCTAGGGCTACAAGGAGACCCTGTCTCAGAAAACATTTTTTTTATTATTTTTATTTCTTATGTGTATAAGTATATTGCTTGCATGTATGTAAGTGCATCCATGTCATGTAATGCCCACAGAGGTCAGAAGGCATTGGATCCCTTGGAACTGGAGTTACAGATTGGGTTGTTAACCGCTATGTGGGTGCTAGGAACTGAACCCAGGTCCTTTGCAAGAGCAGTCAATACTCTTAACTGCTGAGCCATCTTTCCAGTCCCATATTTTTATTTTATATTTTCATTTATTTTGGTATGTGTGTACATGTGTGTGGATGTACATGGGTATGCGCATATGTGTGCAGGCCAGGGGTTGACATCAGGAGTCTTCCTCAATTGATATTGACCTTATTTTTAAAAAAGATTTTAGCTTTGTTTTTTATTTGGGTGTGGGTCTGGATGTATGCAAGTATGTGCACATGCATACAATGCCTGTCCTTGGCTTTTAGGTCCCCCCGAGACTTCTTCACTTCTTTAGAATCCACCTTTATCACAAGAGAGTAAGAAGTCACAGGGGTCAGGGGGAATGGAGAGGTTGCATATATGACAAAGCGTAGGGCACTATGGGTTTGGTACTTTTCCACAGAAAGTGGTACCAAACACAAACCCAGAGAAAACGTGGAGGTCCCAGCACAGCAGGTTAGAGGAGGCTGTGGAGGACAGAACTTAGCAGAGAAAAGTTCTGGAGGCCCTTCAGAATATGTATGTGAAAGGGAAAGAAATGAAATATGCTTTGCTGCTGTTTCTGCACATTTGACTCAAGGCTGAGGTCATCTGTATATAGCTCTGGAAGAGTGCCTGACACAGAAGGTCCTCGGAACAGCATTTTCTGTTCCCTTTTCTCATTATCCACTCAGCCTTCTTTGGTTTTTCTGAAATACAAACACATTTTCACTCAATTCAATCCACTAAGTTTATTACTAGGTTTCCAAAGCACATGTCAGTACTCTCGTTAGGAGTCAGGGACAAATAAATCAATGAGATGCATCCCATGCCCTGAAGCTGCCCTCTCATCCAAAAGAGAGGCACAGGCAGAGAGCGACTATAGCTCTAGGAGAGACTCAAAACACAGGTAGAAACTAGCTACAGCAGCAGTGCAAAGGAGTGTGGGTAATTGTGAGATGGTCAGGAAAAAGTTCATGAGCTGGTGTTTTTGGAAGGCTGAATTCAAACTTGGACAGCTTGTCAGGTGTTACAGACAAATACGTGCAACTGTATCAAACATGGTTTTACTAGTGTGGTAGGAAATGACTGGTACAGGAAGGAGGGGAAGAGCATAGCATGTCTATATGCCAGATTCAAGAATGTAAATTGACTTCTATAGACAATGAGAAGTGATTTTAAATACTTGTGGGGTCGCTCCCTCTCCTCGTGGGTCGTTGGCCACCGGTCCACGAGGACAAAAGGAGCAGGAGCGATGAGTGGGGTCAGGATGGCAGTGAGCACTGACGGAAGAAAGCCCTTCCGGGGAGGCAGGTTCAGTGATGCAAACAGCTCCAGACTCAGTGAAACAGCTCCAGATTCAGTGAAACAGCTCCGTTTATTCAGTGGGAGAACTAGGGAAAATATAGTGTGGAGGCAGTAGCCAATGCCTCAGCTGATAGGTGCTCATAGTATGCTTTATTTACATGTGGCAGTAGCCTCCTATTGTCCGACTACGGGGAAATGCCTGATTATCATACAGAAAAAACCTGGGCATAGTTTTTACTATAGGTAACTATGCCAAAGGTCATGTTCCAAATAAGGTCAGGCATCCTTGCTTGGTGACACTTTCCAAGTAAGTCAGGTAGAGAGCAGGAGGCCCCCTGCTGAGAAGGGGAGTCCTTCCATAGGGCACCGAGCCCCTTAGAGCTATCTGGACATGGAGGACTACAACCCTAGCAGCAGGGTTCCCCAACAAATACTTAAGCAGAGAAATCACTTGGTCGAATGATTTCAGAACATCATTGTGACAGCAACTGGGAGTGGGAGAAGGCCAGACATGAGGTAGGTCAGAAAGGAAGTGTTAACAATGCCAGGCAGACATGGGGACGTGGGGTCAGAACTCGGGCTGTAGCTGTGGGACTGGAGGGGAAGTGGTAGATTTGAGAACATTGTGGAACTTGTCTGAACAGGCATAACAAGTCACATAGGTGTCCAACGAGTACACTGATGGAATCAAGGCCTCTGCAGCCCACATAAGCATCCCCCTGTGAGCATCAGAGAGAATCTTTTTCTCTATGTTGGACAAGAGTTATCATATGGCAAGTTTATTAGAACTATAGACCTTATTGACATCTGCCGGGAAAGTGTCATGTATGCAAACCATGCAACTTTAGAATCAAGTTATAATTTACATTTTTTAATTTCAAAAACAGTCATGATATCTATTGTTACTGGCACCTCTTTCCATGGTGCTCATTGGGGCTGGAGAAATAGCTCAGTGGTTAAGAGCACTAACTGTTCTTGCAGAGGACCTGGGTTCAATTCCCAGCACCCACATAGTGGCTAACAACCATCCGTAACTCCAGTTACAGGGGGGAGTTCGATCCCCTCTTCTGACCTCTGCAGGCGTTTCACAACACTGGTGCACTTACACACGTGCAGGCAGTACACTCATACACATAAAATAAAAATAGTAAAATTCTAAAAAATAACTTCCCATTGTGTAGATGGAGAAAAGGTCCAATGTAAGACCTGGAGAAATACCAAAGTAACCAGAGGAAAAGGAGCCAATAAAGGTGGACTCTTCAAATACCTTCTGCCTTGGCTTTAGGAACAAGCAACTCAAACATGTAGCTCTCATTTCTTCATACACCAAGACCCCAATCTGCCTTCCACCTGCCAAGTTCACATGGTGTCCACCTGTCTTCAAGTCACCGTAGTGATGACGTGGGCTGATCACAAGCTCAATTTGCGGCAGCATCACCTTGCATAGCGGTACTTAACCAACTGCTCAATACCTGGCTCTTATTATAGAAAAAAATGGGAGAATTTCCTCATTCCCCAAAGAATACATTGTTCCTAATGGCCATCAGTTCAGATCTCAAATTATTGTAACTTAGAGCAGGTTGGAAATACCTGATATTCAGAAAGCAGTACATCTTTAGCCTCCATGGCTGCTCATTGGACTTGATAGTGAGTTCTCTTGTGAGAAGGGGTGAGGAGGACATGAAGTATTTGGAGCCAATACTGGACATATTAGTATTGACTGCTGGGGTCTATTTTTTTCCTTTTAGGAACCTTTTAGGAATCCCCTCGTTACGTAGGTTTGGGTTTCCCTCTCTGCCTAGTAATTGGTTTACTTTTCTCAGGCATTATCCTTAGCTCATCTTTCTCTGTCTTTTGCTCACCTCTGCATGCCCTCTGTGCTGGATAGCTTTAGTTGTCAACTGGACACACCTGGGTTGAGGGAGCCTCGATTGGGGGTGAGCTGCCTCCATTGGACTGGCCTGTGGCCATGTCTATGGGGCATTTCCTTGATTGTTGAGTGATGTGGGAGGATCCAACCCACTGTGGGTGGTGCCACCCCTGGGCAGGTGGTCCTGTACTGTATAAGAAAGCAAGTTGAGGGGCTGGAGACTTGGCTTAGTGGTTAAGAGCACTGAGTTCTCTTGCAGAGGACCAGGGTTTGATTCCCAGCACCCACATGGTGGCTAACAACTGTCCTAACTCCAGTTCCAGGATGAATCTGAAGCTCTCTTCTGACCGCCACAACATTGCATGATACAGGTGCACTCATACACATAAGATAAAAATAATAAATAAAATATTTTTTTAAATGTTAAAAAAAAAAAGCAGGCTGAGCACGGGCCAGGGAGCAAGCCAGTAAATAGCATTCCTCCATGGCCTGTGCTTCAGCTTCCGCCTCCAAGTTCCTGCGGTGAGTTCCTACTTTAGGCTCCCCCATGAACTGTGACCTGGGAGATATAAGCCAAATAAACCCTTTCCTCCCCAAGTTGGTATTGGTCGGAGTGTTTTGTCACAGCAATGGAAAGCAAACTAGAACACCCTCCTTCATAGATCTGGCAATTTCCATGACTCCGACTACAGGCTTATTGTAGACCTTTAGACCTCTGTCCAGGACTTTTTCTTAAACTCATGTCTCTCCTCTTCAGTTGTCTACCTGACTTCTTCCTCTGCTTTCCCAGCCCATAGTATGTCTGTTTCTGAGCAAAATTGTTGCTGAAATAGACCAAGGGTTCACACACATCAGCCCCATATCCTGGCAGTTGATTTAGAAACTTTCTCTCTAGGGTACTGTTGGCTGCTAATCATATCATGTCAGTTTTTATCTAAGTAAAAAGTAAATCTTGTAAAAACTAATCAGAAGTTGGGTGTGGTGGCTCATATCTGTAAGCCCAGCACTTGGGAGGCAGAGGCAGGAAGATTGCTGCCAGTTGGAGGCCAGCCTGGTCTACACAGCAAGACCCTGTCGGGGGAGAGAGAGAGAGAGAGAGAGAGAGCGAGAGAGAGAGAGAGCAAGAGAGAGCGCAAAAGTAGGGGGAAAAACATTGTGGAAGTGTTTTTTAAATGTTAACAAAGGATGGAACCCACCCCTTTCCCCCCCAGAAGATGCTCAGTCCTCTACCTCTATCACGGAATAGCTAAAGAACACAGATGTTAGGGGTGGGTGGGACTGGCTGGACCAGGCCCTGTGGTGAGTGTGGTGCCTGAGAAGTGGTTGTGTTTTGAAGGAGGTGCTTGGACATGGAGTTTAAGAAGCAGAAGGAGTACAGGAGCCAAAAGCCCCTCAGTGCTTCCCTCCTGCATTTCAGGGAAAGCCCCATTTATATTCTTCTACTTTAATCCCCTGTGTATCCATCGTTGGAGGGAAGGTCTGACCCTTTGGGTGCAGCCTATGTGTGGTGTAGAAAGTGAGAGGCCAGGATAGAAAACACACCTACTCTCCACTTACCCTCTGCAAGGACCCTGAAGAGAGCAACATGCTCTCCATAGGGACATTCCTGAAATGCTAGACACGGTGGTGCACCCTGTCTCAAAAAGCAAAAACAAAACAAAACAAGACATAAAGCTGGTAAGGTAGTTTAAACATTAATTATAATTTGTCCTCTTTTTTGTGTGTCTTTTTGAAGCAGGGTCTCCTTGTAGCCCCAGCTGTCCTGGAACTCACTATGTAGACCAGGCTGGCCTTGAACTCACAGAGATCCCCCTGCCTCTGCCTCCCAAGTGCTGGGACTACAAGCGTGCGCCACCACACCCGGCTTTTTTTTTTTAATTTGTCCTCCTTTTAAAATTATGTTGTGTGGGCTGGAGAGATAGATCAACAGTTAAGAACACTGGCTGTCTGTGCAGAAGACCCAGGTTTGAATACCAGCACCCACATGGCAGCTAACAACTATCTGTAACTCCAGTTACAGGGAATCTGCCTGTATTAGTCACTTTTCTGTTGCTGTGATAGAAATACTGACCAAAGCAATTTACAGAAGGAAGAGTTTATTTGAGCCAGGGGAATTACAGTCCGTCATGGCAGGGAGGCATGGTAGCTGGAGATGGCTGGAGCAGGAGCAGCAGAAGCTAAGCTCTCACATCTTCAAGCAGGCACAGGATGCAAGAGAGCGAATGGAGATCTGGCAAGGCTTAAGAATTCTCTAAGCCTACCCCCAGTGACGTGCTTCCTCCAGGATAGCCACACCTTCTAAAACCTCCCAAAACAGAACCACCATCTGGGGACAAAATGTCCAAATACTCTAAGCCTATGGGGGTCATTTTCATTCAAATTATCACACTGCCTCTTCTGTCCTCTGTGAGCATTGCACGACGTGTGTGCTTACATACATGGAGACAATACATGCATACACATAAAATAAAAATAAATAAAATTATGGGGGGGTGTGTATGCATGTACCTCGTGGAAGTCAGAGGCCAACTTTTAGGAATTGGGTATTTCCTTTCATCATTTGGGTCCTAGGGATCGAACTCAGGTTGCTGGGGTGGCGGCAAACATCCTGACCCACTGAACTATCTCACCAGCCCTTAATTGTAATTTTGTTGTATGTAATGCCTGAGGTCTTTATGTTATGACTACACAGCAATCTGAGACAAAATTGAGGGGAAAATTCTAAAAGAAAATGGAGTTGATATAGAGGCTCAATGCCAGCATGCAGCATGCTGAGGCAGGAAGATCATGAGTTCAAGGCCAGCCTGAGCTATACAGTGAATTTGAGACCAGTGTGGAATGCATAGTGAAACCCTGCCTACCCCAACAAGACTAAATCTCAAACTCTCCAGAAAGATTCTTGACTCTCACAGGGGCTAACTTCAAAGACATGAGACAACCATTCACTGACGCCCCACCACAGAGTCCTAAATCAATCTTAAAGTTGACATCGATGGGTGACACATGATTGGCTGCATCTGTAGAAGAATTAAATGACCAACCAATGTGAAAGCAGATTAAGTGTTGGGACTGAGTAAGGACGGGCTTGAAACTGTCAAAAGGTATCTCAGTGTTGCCTTACTGGACTTTACTTAATGCAGTCAGGGCTGATGCAGGACCCAACTAATATTTCTACTCAGCAATTCAGAGCTTTGCTTTAGATAAGCATCTCTCTCTCTCTCTCTCTCTCTCTCTCTTTCTCTCTCTGTCAAGGCTGCAAAATGTGAGCAGAGAGTAGGATGTGTGTGTGTGTGTGTGTGAAAGAGAGTGAAGGCAACAGGACTGCAGTTAGCTAATAAAAGACTAAAGGAATTTGTGGCTTTGCTTTTCTTACCATTGTCTCCAATGGTAAGAACCTGCCAGATAGCCTGTAGATGTGACTCTTATTCTTTGGTGTGTGTGGAGGTGTGTGTATATATGGGTGTGGTGTTGTGTGTGCATGTGTGCCCATGTGTGTGGTGTGTGTGTGTGCATATGTGCCCATGTGTGTGGTGTGATGTGTGTGCATGTGTGCCTGTGTGGGGGGGAGGTATGGTATCTATGCCTGTGGGTGAGTATATTTGTGTGTGGTGTACTATGGGCGTGTGGTGTTGGGTATGTGTGTGGGGGTGTGGGGAGTGGTATCTCTGTGTGTGTGTTCTTCTATGGATGTATGGGTGTGGTGTGATATGTGCACATGTGTGCTTGTGTGTGTGATGTGGTGTGTGTAGAAGGTATGGTATGTGTGCATGTGTGTGAGTGGGTGTGTATACGTGTGAGTGTGTGCTGTAGTGTGCTTGTGGGTGTGGCATGGGGTATGTGGGGGTGTCGGTGTGGTGTGTGCATCTGTGTGTGTGTGTGTGTGTGTGTGTGTGTGTGTAGTGTTTGCCATCTCTTCTATGACGTCTCTGAAAAGAGTGGAATTCTGAAAAGAGGCTCTCCCTATTCAACTCCACCTAGTTAGGACCTGGCAACACACATGCACACACACACACACTCACACACACACACACACACACACGCACACACACTTCCCCTCTACCCTGCACCCTGCTGAACTCTCCTTCCACCGCAAATTTCCCAGGTTCTTCCCTTGAGTTCCCTGGGCATTGTTCTGAAGTCAGTACTGTACACTGACTGTTAAAAGAAAGGCCCCAGATCCCCTCAGGGCACCCTTCCCTCTCCTGATCAAAGATTCACCTCAGCACCTTTTGGTGGGAACTCCTGACAAGACAGAAGCCAGAAGGGAAAGGCTGAGCTAGCCCCTCCATTGATGAGTTGTTCACAGTCAGAAGAGGTCTTTATTTCAATTTGTCTCTTATCCCTACGACGGAGATGATGGGGATTCATTTGTTCTGTCCATCCAGAGTTCTTAAGACTCTCAAGCATGAAAATGGATCAGAGAGACAAATGTCAACTTGAAAACTTCATGGATTTGTGAGTTCCCATGACTGACTGGTTGTTGAGTTGACACAAGTCTTGATTCTCTCTGCCCCTTCTCAGCCATTGAGAAGGTGAACCTGAGTAGCGCTCCAGGAGCACTGGCTTCCTCTGTTCGCCACAGAGGATCAACCGGAATGGAGGCAGAGGGCCCAGCTGCTCCTGGCCTCTCAGCCTTCTTTCTTTCAGACCTTGGCTGATCTTGGACTAGCTCTTAGCAATCTAACTCTGTTCCCTTTTACTCTTTTCAGAAGATGGTCAAAGCGACCAGTCATTGCCTCTTTTCATTCATATCCAGGCTAGGCTTGCTAGGTGCTGAGGGTGCCAGCAGGTAGTGAGTACCCTGTCGTTCGGGGGAGCTAGTTTCTGAATGGAGCTGGGCTGTGCCAACTGTTGCTGGAAGACTTAGTGCCCTCATTACTTGAGCATAGAGAAATAACCTGGGTTTCCAAATGTACTTTGACTCCTTGGCTCAGTACAGTCTTATTTTATTGTTCCTGAAAGAATTGGGGGCTGTAGGTCTTGTCAAGCGGGCTGAAGATGCTGCTTTGATTTGTGAGCAGCCCAACTCATGGGAAGCCCTGCTGAGGCAACCTCAGAAGGCCTTTGATACTGGGCTTCTGGGTGCCAGATTCCCCACAGAGCCTGGCTTGTGAGATGGGTTCCTGCTGAGGGCTTAGCCACAGGAATGTACTGGGTGTGGGTGTTTTGGGGTTGGCTTTTCAGCTACCAGTATTGCTCAGAGAGAGGAAGTTCTGTGCCTGCCTCGAAGGATGTGGCCCTGAAGTCACCGAAGATGAGGAGCAGAGAATGTAGAACATCACCTTGGGATTGCTACAACATTCCATGTCTTCAGGGCATCATCTTTGTTGATGGCTAGAGAACTCAGGATACCAGGGAAAGCCAGGACCACATCCCAGCTGTGGTACTCAGAGGCTCAGGAAGCTGGCGTGCTCCAGGCTGGTTCTGGCTGCTGTGAGCCACTTGGTGGCTGAACCATTTGTCCATTAGTGTCTTTCTCCTTCCTTCCGGGGACACTGAGCATCTTCAATGAAAGAACAGCTTCTGACAAGAATTCATCAGATGTCAGTCCCCAGATGTGGCAGTGGCTGGTGTTTATAGCTACTATGATTTCACTCTGATTTTATTCACACTTGTAAGCAGAAGGGAGAAAGAAGAAGCTGTTTTGTGAGCCCTGGGGCCTCACCACAGGCTGTCACTTTAAAGATTCTGTCCTAACTGTGGCATTATTGACATCGGTTTGCTTCCATCCATCTGGATAATTCCATAGTTCTGTAATGTCTTTGGATCCTGCCTGATCCTTGAATGCATCACTCAAGAAATAATTGATTATTGTGCTGGATAGCTTTGGTTGTCAACTTGCCATGCCTGGGTAGAAAGGCCCTCAATTGGGGAATTGCCTCCATTGGACTGGCCTGTGGCCATCTCTATGGGGCATTTTCTTGATTGTTGAATGGTGTGGGAAGACCCATCCCACTGTGGGTGCTGCCGCAACCTCTGGGTGGGTGGTCCTGTATTGTATAAGAAAGCGGGTTGAGGGGCTGGAGACTTGGCTCAGCAGTTAAGACCACTGACTACTCTTGCAGAGGACCTGGGTTTGATTCCCAGCACCCACATGGTGGCTAACAACTGTCCTAACTCCAGTTCCAGGGAATCCAACGCCCTCTTCTGACCTCTACAGGCATTATACGACTTGGGTGTACTTATACATTTGCAGGTGATACACTCATACACATGAAATAAAAATAATAAATAAATAAAATTTTTAAAAAGGAAAGCAGGTTGAGCATGGGCCAGGAGAGCAAGCCAGGAAGCAGCATTCCTCCATGGCCTGTGCTTCAGCTCCTGTCTCCAGGTTCCTGCCCTGAATTCCTACCTTGGGCTCCCTCAGTGATGAGCTATGACCCAGGAGATGTAACCCAAAAAAGCCCTTTCCTTCAGAAGTTGGTATTGGTCAGAGTGTTTTATCACAGCAACAGAAAAGTAGCTAATACAATTATCTAACCCAATGATCAATGCATAGCTTTTCTTAAGCACCTATGTGTGTACCGGGTCCTGTGGAGAGTACCAAGTAAGTCAACGAGAATGAAAGGAGACATAGAAACATGGAGAAGGTGAGAGCAGGAGCTGATCTCACAGTGAGGTGAAATTGAGGGTTGGAAGGGAGACTGTGTGAAGAGGGGTGCAACTTCAGAGGGCAGATGATCCATGATGTGAGCTGTGGAGGGACCTGGAGGGAAGGAATAAGATGCAGAGCACAGGCCCATGTGGCTGGTTCTAAAATAATCAGGTAGCCTCTTCCATAGGAAGAGACGGGCCAAGGAAGGAGGAGATATAGCTATGCTTGTGGATGTGGAGGGAAAGGGGCTCACCATTCACACCCTCTGATTTTCTGTTAAATGAAAGAAGGAAGGGACCTGGAATTGGCATCAGAAACCCAGACGTGGCCGTGTGGCCTGACTGGGGGAGGTCAAGGGGAAAGGAATGTGTAATTGGGATTATATCCCAAGAGCTGTCTTCCCTTCCTCCCTTCCTTACCCACACGCCAGGTACTAGTATTCTGAGACCCCAGGGCCCAGTACTCTGCACAACTAGCCTACCCAGGCTTCCAAGTTCTCCCTCCTTGCCCTAAAATGTCCTTTGCTGGCAGGCCTTGAGCTGACGGCTGCTGTCTCATGGGCACTCCTGGTTTGCTGACTTTCTCAGCCAGCAGTGTGATATTGGACAATTCAGTATTTCATATGTGACCAACCTCATAAGTGTACCAGATAATCAGTTTATCAAGTTTGTTTAATGGGCTGGAGAGATGACTCAGCATTTAAGAGCCCTGGTTGTCCTTGCAGAGGATACAGATTCAGTTCTCACCACCCATATGGTGACTAACAACCATCCATAACTCCATTTCCAGGATATCTGACACCCTTTTTTAGCCTCAGTGGGCATTGAATGCACAGGCGCACTTAAATACATGCAGGCAGAACACACACACACACAAAAATAAATAAATAAAAAGGTTGTTTCAGGATCTCAGAAAATAGCTCATTGGGTAAAAGCTTCCTATGTAAGCATGAGGACCCGAGTTCAAATCCTCAGCACCCATGTAAAAGCCCATGCAGCAGCACGTCTGTAATCCCTGCACCAGGAAGGTAGAGACAGGAGCAGTCCCAGGGCTCACTGGCCAGCTAATCCCAGGTAGTCTAGTCAAATGGGTGAGCTCTAGGTCCAGAGAAAGATTCTGTCTCAAAAAATAAGGTGAAGGGGCTTGAGAGACAGCTCAGAAGAGTGCACTGCTCTTTCAGAGGGCCTGAGCTCAGTTCCTAACACCCATGTCGGATGGCTCATAATTGCCTGTAACTCCAGCTCTAGTGGATTGGATGTTTGACCTCCTCAAGCACCTGCACACATGTGGCACACACAGAAACATACACCCATCATATAAACAAAATAAATAATAAAATAAGAATAAGGTGAAGAGTGATTGAAGGGGACATCCAACATCAACATCTGACCTCCCCATGTGCATACACACACACAGACACACAGAAACACAGACACACACACACACACACACAACTTTGTTTTGAAGAGTTCTGTTTGTGGGCATGGTGACACTCTCCTTAAATCCCCAGTTCTTGGGAGGCAGAGGTAGGCAAATCTCTGTGAGATCGAAGCCAGCCTGGTCCATACAGTGACTTACAGGCAGACTGGGACTAGGGAGATCCTATCAAAAAAAAGAAAGAAAGAAAAAAAAGGATTAAAACATTTTTCTACAAATTTGTCTGTTTCTACAAATATGCTCATGTATGTGTTTTTATCAGTTATATTCAGTGAAACAATATGTTCTTATGCAGTCAATGATTCAACAAAGAGAAACCGTTTATGAGTTAGTTCATAAGTCTATACTTTAGATAAAATAGAACCTTGTGCTTGTCAGGCTTATCTGTGCCCCTTCTGATGGTCAGATGTTGAAATCCTAGCCTCAGAATGTGACTGACAAGATAAGACAGGATCTTTAAAGAGCAGCTCAGTTAAACAAGGTCATTAGAGTGGATCTTAATCCAGTATGACTAGCGTCCCTATGAGAAGAGAGTAAGGCATAGACTCCCAGAGAGAAAACCATGGGAAGACTCAGGGTGTAGATGGCCGCTATGAGCCTAGGAGCATGCTCAGAAGAAACCAGTCATCTTGGATTACCAGTCTCTCAGACTGTGGGGAAATAACCTCTTGTTTAAGTCACCAGTTTGTGGTATGTTGTTATGGCAGCCCTAGAAAATGAATACAATTTTCTTTAGTTAGCATACAAAATAATAGATTTCATTATGACATTTTCTTGTATGCATATGAGTGCGGGTGCATGCATGTGCATGTGGAAGCCAGAGGACAACCTTGGGTGTTGTTCATCTGGTGCCATTCATCAGCTTTTTGTCCCTCATGACCTGAAACTCACCATGCAGTCTGGCTAGCCAGTGAGCCCCTGGGAGCCACCTGTCTCTACCACCCCAGTCCTGGGATTAGAAACTATGCCAGCACACCCAGATTTAAAAAAAAAAAATTTTGTGTGTATGAGTGTTATGCCTGCATGGATGTAATGCAATGCCCGTGGAAGATAGAGGAGGATGCCAGAACTGGAATTATGGACAGTTGTTAGCTGCCATGTGGATGCTGGGATTCGAACCCAGGTCTTCTGCAAGAGTAGCCAGTGCTCTTACCCAGTGAGCCATCTCTCTAGTCTCCGATGCATCTAGTTCTTAAAGTGCTGTACCTTGCTCATCCTCACTTCCCTGTTACCCTCTCTTGTCCCTGCCCCCTCTGTGTCCTCTCTCTTTCCTCCCTCCAAGCAGCATCCGTTTTCATATCATAGATACTAGTATATATTAATATATTAATCTTCTAGCTATAGTTTCAAGATACAAGATATAGTTTATTAACACTTTAAGAAATCTTTGGTTTGTCAAAAACTGAGTTACAGAGTACTTTATATTTCTTACAAATACATTAAGGAAAAAATACATTCACCTCAGGCTTTCAGGCTTTTCCTCCACCATGGTTCTTTAAAAGATAACAGTCTGAGGAGCCTGGAATTTGGACCTCTGGTCCCGTTGGGCACCAAGCAGTGCTTACATCTTGTGGTCCCAAGGCAGCTCCTTTTCTAACTAGATGTAAGCAGTTTTAAATTTCGACGAACAAGGAGCGTCATGCTCCATGCTCGGGTGAGGTATGTGACCAAGGATGTGTGCACTGGACATAGCTTCCCATTTTTTTCCTGCAACCTTCACAAGTTTCTTTTCCAGCAGCAGCTTGTATCTAGGAGTGAAGGGATCCAGAGGACATTGGTTTGCATTCACTGTTACAATGGGTGGACAGAATCAATTGCGATGACTCAACCATTAGTGAAGGAGACACGCTCTTAACCAAATCCCTCAGGTCTCCTACCACCACCTGCCCACCTGATCCAACACTTCAAACGAATGTTCCAGCCTTTTGAGATCACCCCTCTTTGCCAAAGTCCCTGTCCAGCAGGAAGTAGCTAAAGAAAGACCACCTTCACACCTTATCATCAACAAAAGGCTGAAATGTTAGGTTCCTGGCAAACTCCTAAAATGGCAACGCAGCTCCCAGTATTCTAAAATGGCAAGTCCAAGCTTAGCCCGGCAGGTCCCTCTGCTTATCAGGAGACAAACCAATCCTGAACTAAACTGCCCAGTCTACATCATGGAAAGTTACCCAAGCACCTAACTGCCTATAAAAGATGTCTGACTTCCCCTGTTGGCTGCTGTCTCTCTCTGATCCTGGGAGGCAGTCCAGTGGTTTGATCCCCCCCCCAATAAACTGCTGTCCCCCATGGAGTTGTCTTGGTTGGTGGTCTTCACTGCATGCTTCCATATATACAAGGACAAATCTTTTATTTGTAAAACTTCCTGTGTCTTCTTTGGATGGCTCCATTTCCATCTTACCAAATATACAGATGGAATTGACTTTGTTGAAATTATAGGCTGCTTTTTTTTTTTCAATGTATATTTTTATTGAATTTTTGTACATTTCATAAATACATCTTAATTATATTTAGACCCTTCCCCTATCTGCCCCCCTCCATGGGCCACAGGAGTTCATGCATTCTGTCATATATGTTAAAGCCTATTATTTAAGTGGAAAAATAAACACAAAAACTGCTAAAAAATACATTCAATGAACACATTAAAAGACTTAACATGCTTCTGGAAGTATAGCTCAGTGGTAGAGCCCTTGCCTAGCGTGCGCCAAGTTCAACGCCTAATTTCCAGCACCACCAAAACAAATAAGCATAAAAATGTTTAGATTCATTGGCTCAGGAAGAATACTTTAAAATTTTAATTTTACGTATGTTTGTGTGTGTGTGTGTGTGTGTTGATATGACTGTATGCCACATAAATGTGGTTGCCTGAGAGGGCCAGAAGAAGGTGCTGGATCCCCTGGAGATGGAGTCACAGACTGTTGTAAGCTGTCCACATGATCCTCTGCAAGAGCAGGAAGTGCTCTTAAGCCCTGACGTCTCTTCAGCCCTGAAGTAAGATTTTCATAAATATGAAAGATTAGTGATTGATTTCCAGGAAACCTGGCTACTTCCCCCAGTGATGTGTTGATTAGATTGCCCTCTCCAAAGGGTGAGTGCTTTGAGATGTGGGGTGTTGTCTGGGGCCAGAATTGTATAAGGAATGCACCAGAGCTAGGTATGGTGATGGACACCTGTAATCCTAGTATTTGAGAGAGCTTGAAGCCAGCCTAGATATTTAGCAAGACCCTGGTTGGGGGAGGGAGTCCTCCCCAAAGGCTGGATGACTTATGCACCAGACATTTATTTCCCACAGTCTGGAAGCTGGAATATCCAAGATGAAGATCCAGACAGATTTGGGATCTGAGAGGAGAGGGGCTCCACTTCTGGTTAGGTCCTCATACGGTAGATAGGAGAGAGAGTAGGGGAGAGAGAGAGAGAGAGAGAGAGAGAGAGAGAGAGAGATCTGTTTTGCTAACTAAAGTCATTGTCCCCTTGACTTGCTTACCTCCCTGTGGCTCCACCTCACCCTGTCTCTCTGGGAGTCTGATCCAACATACACAGTCCACAGCAGGTTCTGTGCTAGATACTGCTCCAAATGCTATGCCCTGAATTCTCACTACAGGCCTAGAAGACACCTAGAAGCATGCTATGGTGCATGCAAAGTCCTAAGCACTTAAAGTAGCTGACTTCCAGGGAGTTCGGCCTCATCACTAGGGCGTGCTCACTTTCTGGCAGATGGTGTAGATCCAGCTCTGGCATAGGCATATACCAGATGTACACCCAGGCAAGTGGCTTCACTTCTCCATCCCTCAGTCTCTTTGTAAAATGGGGATATACTATGTTTCACCTTGTGGGGCTGTTGGACAGATAAAATGAAATAGGTGTGGCACAGAGCCTGGTAAAAAGTCTGTTAGTTATTACTGTTTAGGAAATTCTAAGTGGAAAGGATACCTACTGAACAGTGTTTGTAAAGTGCTTTCAGCTTTCCAGATGAGAAAACCAGGCTTAGAGAAGCTGAGTGACTCAGATGGTATGCCTGAGTCTGGGAGCCAAGAAGAGGACTCACTCAGCCCAGCCTTTTGTGTCTTGGCAGGCAGAACCACTAGGCCAGGCAAAGTCTTTGAAATATGAAAGGCTCCTTCTCAGCTCCTGAGTCTTGTTTGCGTATGCAAATTTACTATGGAGGAGAGAAGGGAAGAAAAACAATAAAATATCAGTTGGGCCCGTGTAAAGGGCTCCTCTGTTGTCTAAGCTAGAGCTACTCTAATGAATACATCAAAGTCAGGCATAGTGGAGCACACTTGTCATCCCAGAACTTGGGAGGTGGAGGCAGGAGGATCAGGAGTTCCTCAGCTACTTAGGGAGTTTGAGGTCAGCCTGGACTACATGAAGCCCTGTCTCAAAAGAACAACATCAAAAACCTACCATCCTCATAGAAACACTCAGAATAATGTTTAATCAGTATCTAGGCACTTTGGACCAACTTCAAATTTTTATGATCTCACGTAAGGCACTGGCCCTGGCTGCTGTGGTTAGATGAGAAAGGGCTGCGGGATAAAGCCTTTGAACACCACTCTTTCATCCTTTTTTTCTTCAGAGGAAAAGTGCTGGTAGGGAAACAATTTACTGTTTTATTTGGTCTATTCACTGGTATCTGGCTGGCAAGGCTGTGGGTGAACATAGTTATTTCTCTTTTGTCATTTCTTTTGATATGGGTGTAATGTCTTAATTATACATTAATTACAAGCTTGCATGCAGCTCGATGAAACAGGAATAAGGTTTATAATCTCTTTAATTATGATACTTGATTTAAGTTAGCTTAGGCATTGCTCATTTTTTCAAAAATCAGTATTTCTGAGGTAGAACAGCTGGTTTCAAAACCAGATTAAGATTCCTGGGGAGATGGCTCAATGCGTACAAAGGCTTACCGTGCAAGTACTGAGGACCTGCATTTGAATCCCCATAACCCATGTAAAAGCCAGATGCAGTAGCAGGTCTGTAATTCCCATTCTCCTATGGCAAGACGAGAAGCTCAGACAGGCAAACAGACCCCCAGAGGGCCACCTGGTGCACAGCATCGGCCAACAGAAAAGAGATTGTCTCAGCAAGATGGAAGCTGACGGTCCACACTTGAAGTGGTCCTCTGACCTCCACAGGGAGCAGTGACATGCATGCACCTGAACACACACACACACACACACACACACACACACACACACAAACACACACACGCACGTATGCAGATACAAAAATGGGAAAGGAATTTTAGAAAACCATATCTACGTAGAAATGCTACAAAACTGAAAACCCATGTTCTGTGCACAGGAAAATATGACCATCTTTAACGTCAGGGATAGGACCTTGGAACTAGTGTGTGATATGCCACTGTTTGGTGCCCGAAGTGCTGGGGTGAAAATTATCCTCTCAGGTATTTTAAACTATGAAACAGAAAGCTCGAGACCATAGCATTGAGACATTATTAAGATCATTATGACTATTGGTAAATTGGAGCTAGTTGGTATACAGTTTTCACCTGCCAACCAACACACACACCACCACGGAAGAATCCTCAGCTGGCCAGAAGATCCTAATAAAACCAATCACCTTAAATGGCTCTCGAAAGTTTTAATGTGATTGTGTGTGTGTGTGTGTGTGTGTGCGCGCGCATGTGCCACAATATGTGTGGAAGTCAGAGGATAACTTTTGGGAGTTGGTTTGCTCCTTCCCCTGTGTGGATCCTGGGTATCAAACTCAGGTTGTCAGGCTTGGCAGCAAGTGTCTTTACCTGTTGAACCATCTTATTGACTCTCGCTAAGGTTTCAAATGGTCTTTCATTTACATTAATCATTTGATTTGATCCTTAAAGCCGGCAAGCAGGACAGACAGATATTATTCTCTCCATTGAGACCTAGAGGTCTATATTTGTCACTTTTCTGTTGCTGTGATAGAAACACTGACCCAAGCAATTTATAGAAGGAAGAGTTTATTTGAGCTTACAGTTCCAGGGGAATTACAGTCCGTCATGGCAGCGAAGCATGGTGGCAGGAGGTGGCTGGAGCAGGAGCAGTGGAAGCTAAGATCTCACATCATCATACAGGCACAGGAAGCAAGAGAGCAACTGGAGATCTGGCAAGGCTTAAGAACTCTCTAAGCCCACCCCCCAGTGACATGCTTCCTCCAGGATAGCCACACCTTCTAAAACCTCCGAAAACAGCACCATCATCTGGAGACAAAATGTCCAAACATTTTGGAGGCAATACATGCAGGCAATACACACATACACATAAACTAAAAATAATAAATAAAATATTAAAAAACAAGACAAACAAAAAATCAGAGCAGCATCTTTGATGGGTCTCTGGGACCCACAGCCTGGGCTCAGGGTGAGTGAAGGAGATTGAAGAACAGAAAGCAAATTACAGTCATTCTTGCTAATCAGCCTACCTCAAAGAAAGTCAGTTCAAAATGGCATGTTGGAACCGGGAGATAGCTCTGTTGGTTGTGTGCTTGCTGCATAATGACCTGAATTCAATTCCCTAGAACCCATTTAAAAAACATATTTTATTATTTTTATTTTATGGGTATGCGTGTATTGCCTGCATGTAGGTAAGTGCACCCATAACGTGCAGTGCCTGCAGAGGACAGAAGAGGCTGTCGGATCCCCTGGAACTGGAGTTACAGACAGTTGTTAGCTGCCATGTGGGTGCTGTGATTTGAACCTGGGTCTTCTGCAAGAACAGTCAGTGTTCTTAACCACTGAGCCATCTCTCCA
>NW_008335287.1:1696849-1735548 GCF_000622305.1 Nannospalax galili
CTTTTTTGAGACAGGGTCTCCCTGTAGCCCTACTATGTAGCCCAGACTGGCCTTGAACTCACAGAGATCCACCTGTCTTCTGCCTCCCAAGTACTGGAATTAAAGGTGTGCACCACCACAACCAGCTCAATGAGAGATTTTGTCTCAAAAAATAAGGTGGAGAGCAAGTGAGGAAGACACCCAACGTTGACCTCTGGCCTCTACATATACACTTTGTGCACTTGAACACACACATGCACCCCTGCAGACAAACATGTACATAATATATACTTTTTTTTTGGTCTTTTTTGAGACAGGGTTTCCCTGTAGCCCCAGCTAGGCTGGAACTCATTATGTGGACCAGGCTGGCCTTGAACTCACAGAGATCTGCCTGCCTCTGCCTCCCAAGTGCTGGGATTAAAGGTGTGTACCATGTCACCCGGCTATCAAACATGTACATAATATACATTCACAAGACATGTATATTTTGAATATGCATTGGGGCCATATAACTGTGCAGACTCACCAAGAACTGTTAGAGCCAGAATTTAAAAAGGGAGGAAGGGATGAGTTCTTTAACATAATAGACATGACTGCCTTCCTCACCAACAAAAGTCTCCCAAGCCTCAAGGGATAGAAGTGGAGGAGGGCTAGGGAAGGAGGCTGCTAGGGATACTCTCTCTCTGATAGGGAGTCACACCGTCAGAGCTGTAAAAAATGAATCATATCTCATACATCAAGACTTTGCATACATTTCCTTCTCTTGTCAGTAGACGATAAACCAGGAATTTACCATTTTCTAGAGAACAGTGGAGATCGATTTGAGGTTAGATTACAAATTAAAATGAAACTTAAGCATGAGTCACGGGTTTTTGTGGACTGTCACCTTTTCAGGATGTCAGAAGCGTCAAGAGAAAATGTCAGGTGAGGTTGCAGACCACATTTTTGGTCTCAACTTTCACTGAGTGATGCTCAGTTTGTAAGGCACTTCCTGTGTGATCATCATAGTTAAGCTCCACTATTTCAGGTTTATCTAAGTGAGACCCCAGCAAAGGGGTCCTGTTTGTAGGATGGGTTCCAACTCTAAGTCCACATCCTCTTCAGCCTGCACAAGGTGGAAGTGCTCAGTCTCTAGGTGGGGACAATGGCTGCTGTGAACGCGATATGTGTCTCTCTCTTTCTTTCCCTCTCTGTTCCTCCCTCCCATCAGGCCTTTGCACAGATTTCCTGAGAACCCTATCAGCGGTGGATACACCAGAGATAATTATTCTTTTGGGGAAGATAGAACTTCTTGGGGACAGGATAGATTCATTTGAGGTCAAATTGCAAATTACAATCAAATATGTGTCTCAGAGTGAAGGAGGGGCCTCCTACATGCTCTATCACATGCTCTAGCACATGCTCTATCATGTGCTCTATCACTAAGCTTCACCCCTAGCTCTCTTGTGAGTTCTTGTTGGGAAGGCACTCAACAATCTAGTTTTGCTCAGAATATTGGCAATAATTAGGCAAATTGAGATAATTTGTCACTCTAATTTATTTCCATTAATCTTCTTAGGGAATTCTCCAAGAACCAAATTGAGTGCTAATTTTTTTGTATGAGTACACATACTTGCTTGTGATATTCATGTGTATGTATTCATGTGTGCATACAAATATGTGTGGAGAGCACATGTACACATGTATGTCTGTGTTTGGAGGCCAAGAGTTGATGTCAAGTATCCTCAGTCACTCTCCACTTTATTTTTTGAGGCAGGGTCTCTCACTGAACCTGAAACTCACTGATTCATCTAGGCTGCCTCTGCCTGTCTGCACTTGTCTCTAACTTCCCAGCACTGGGATTACAGGAACATGCCAACACACCCAACTTTTTGTGCGTTGTGCTGGGCTTCCAGGAAAACTCTGGTCCTCCTGCTTAGTGGCACACACTTTATCAACTGAGCTATCATCCCAGCCTCAAGGCCTGCAAGTTCTTAGGACAGAGCTATACATGTCAGGCTTGCATGTAATTTCCTTCCACCCAGCTTCTACAGACATTTTTAATTTGACTCTGCTATTCTATTAAGATTGTCATTTTGAGCCAGGCGTGGTAGTGCATGCCTTTAGTCTCAGCACTCGGGAGACAGAGGCAGACGGAACTCTGCCTGATCTACATAGTGAGTTCCAGGCCAGCTAGGGCTACAGGGAGACCCTGTCTAAAAAGATTGTCATTTTTGTTTTTCTTCTTCAATTTAATTCTGTGTTGTTATGATCTCAAATCATCAAGGGGTAGATGGGTAGAGGTATGAAAAGAGAAACAAGAAAAACAATGGAGCTCACTTGAAACTGTGGTCTTAGCTGCATCCTCCCTGCAGCAGGACTCTTCAGAAGTCAACACTATGGTAGGGCACTCTAAGGTGACCCTTGGTGTTTATGTGCTCACATCTCTTCCTTTCCCAGAGTAGACTGGCCCTCAGGGCTCACTTTTGTGCACCTGGCAGCAGGCTTCTTCCCCCTCATTTCCCTCTCATCCCTAGCTCTGAGAAGAGCCAGATAACAAGCTGTGAGGAGCCCTATGGAGAGACTCATGTGGTGAGAAGCTGATGTCACAGCCAGTGACCATCAAACACTTAAGACCCACCAGGGACCATGTGAGTGAACTTGGAAGCCAGTGTGGAGGCCTGTTATAACTAAACTTCCCCTTGATCACAGCGTCATGGAAGACTAAGAGCCAGAATAATAAAACTGAATCAATTCCAAATTCTTCACCCATACCAATGGTAAGGTGGTAGATGTGGGAGGTTTTCAGCCTAGGCTTTTAGAGGAACTCATTCAGAGACTAATGACTAATATAATATCAGAATCATTTAGACAACAGCTTCATAGCATTGGAATACTGGGCCCTACCCCTGGAGATATTATTCAGTAGATGTGGCCTGGGGTCTTTGTCTTTTTACCCAGAACCCCAGGAAGATCATAACTAAACAAATTTCTCCCGAGGGAAGCTTGCAAGCAGGTAAAATTCCTAGATAAAATGCAAGATGCCCAATTCCATCTAAATATTGAATAAATATAGATAGTGTTTTGTATTAAGAATGTCCCACTCGGGGCGGGCAGGAGAGATGGCTCAGCAGTTAAGAGACCTGGCTGCTCTTGCAGAGGGTTCAATTCCCAGCTCTAGTTGCAGGGGATCTGATGCCGCCTTCTGACCTCCAAGGGCATTGCATGACACAGGTGCACTTATGTACGTGTAGGCAATACACTCATACACACATTAAAAAAAAATTTTTTTTTAAAAGAGTGTCCCATGGACCAGGGAGATGGCTCAGCAGGTAAAAGCACCTACTGCCAAGCCTGAGGGCCCGAGTTCAATCTCCAGGGCCTACCATGGTAAAAGGAGAGAACCAATTCCCAAAAGTTGTCTTCTGGCACATATACACATGCATGTGCACATATGCATGCATACATACACATAAATAAATGAAATGTAAGAATTTTGTTTGTTTGAGACAGGGTTTCCCTATAGCCCCAGCTGACCTGGAACTTAGCATATGATCAGGCTGGCCTCAATCTCACAGAGATCTGCCTGCCGCTGCCACCCAAGTGCTAGGATTAAAGGCGTGCATCACCACACTCAGCTGTCATAACTTTTTCTTTTTTAAAAGAAGAGTGTCCATGAATTATTTGGGACAAAATTACATTAAAACAATATCAATTGCTTATCTAAGTTCAAATTGACTTTGTTTTGCATACTTCTATTTGCTGAGCACCATCTAGAGCTCGACCTCATAAGCCATGGACTACAACTCTACATGGGATCTCACAACTGAATGTGGAAGTCTGAGTTCACAACAACCAAAAATCAATTAAAATCAAACATTTTTAATCCAGCGCTCACCTGTGCTGTAGCTTCGCCACAGCTTTGGTTCTGAATATGCAACATGGGCACTTCACGCTGTGTAGGCCATCCTGGCACGAACCGCCAATGAACACTTCCTGAAGCACCTCAGCTCAGGTTCCAGGCTATCATATGTTAGGGACTGTAGTATTTTTGTATGTGGGAATGACTTTTCTGGACAAATGGAATCTCATCTAACCTTATAACCAAAGTTAATCTTATGTTTTGAGATCATTTACCACTAGCTCAGCTTGTTTGTAATGTAAACAATCTTACTAGGCCTTGGGCTCCTCCTGTAAGTTAAACATAAAACTTTAGTTCCTCATGACCCTTCTTTGTCCCTGATCCAGAATATGTATGCATGTGTGTACAGATTGTGAAAAAATATTAATCACTGAGGGGCTGGGCTTGGTGGTTTAGAGCACTGGCTTCTCTTCCAGAGGAACCAGATTCAGTTCCCAGTACCCACATAGAGACTAACAACTGTCCATAACTCTAGTTCCAGGGAATCTGACACCCTCTTCTGGTTTCTGAGGGTATTGCATGACATGATGCACTTACATATGCAGGCAAAACACTCATACACATAAAATAAAAATAAATAAATCAAAAAAAGAAAAAAACTCAATTGCTGAAAGCAGCAAATATTTCTTAGAAGCAACGAATTATCCTATTTATGTTGTAAACAACAGGTGGGATTAGATTGATACATGGGTTTGTGATTGTGTGTGCTGTTCTGGGTCAGTAGGGGTCAGAGAAGGAAAATTCTTTGATAAGTTCCTCATTCCTTCCCTATATCATGCTGGATGGACTGTTCCAATCAAGAGAGAACAAAGCCTTTGTTTGAGAGAAAAGTTCTGTGAGAACTCTGAAGGAACAAGTTCTCAGAATAGACCAAGCCCCACTTTAGTTTTACTGGTTGCCAAGAGTCAGGCTGGGGTTTGTTTTGGCATCACTGTAATGTGTCATCACATGACCACAACTGTATTTACAAAGCTTTCTGCTCTTAGAGAAACATATGGTTTAATGACAGGAAAAAAAACTTTTAATATTTTCCCTCTGTCATTTTTTTCAGCATGTAAATACTATATTATTTGGATTGCATTATATTAGAATATTTGTTTTCTTTAAATTGCCGTTTGAATTGCTGGTTTGAGTTTTATTTTTTAAAATGGTTAAGTAAAATTTTACTTGGGAGTAGATCAGAATTTCCAACCATTTTTGAAATGGCTCTAAGCATATTGCTGCCATTTTGTATTCTTGTGAAGTGGTGGTCTCAGCATTGACAATTCTAAAATCAAAATATTGACCAACTCTGAAAATCATTGAAGATGCTCTCCATCCTGAGTGTCAGATATTCAGCTAAGATTTAATTCCATTCTTTAAAAAAAATATGTGCATGATGTATGTTTGTATGAATGCATGTGCCTTACAGGTGTGTGCATGTTTGTGCCTAAGGTCCACATCTGGTGTCTTCTTCAGTCACTCTCCACTTAGTGTTTTGAGCAGGGTCTCTCACTGAGCCCAGGACTTGCTGGCCAGTGAGAAGCAGGGAACCTCCTAGCTCTGTCTCCCCAGCTCCAGGGTTATGTGTATTCCCTACCACACCCAGCTTTTTACATGGGTGCTGTGGATCCAAACACAGGTCCTCAAGCTTTTGAGGCAGGCATTTTAACATCTCCTCAACTCCTAAAATTATGTAAAATTATGTAAACATATTCATCTCATTATTATACAAAGTTTTTTCCATCTTTAAAAAATGATGTTATATGTATAGCAAAGAATTACTTTAACATTTCTTTATGAATTATCAGTAAATGTTTTTATATCCCTATATACCGAGGGCTGCATAAAAATTTCTTGGGCAAAAGAGATGCAAACAGAGATTTAAAAAAAGGGAGTACTGGAGAGATGGCTCAGCATTTAAGAGCTTGGCTGCTCTTGCAGAGGACTCAGGTTCGATTCTCAGCACCCACATGGCAGCCAACAACCATCTGTAACTCCAGTTCCAGAGGATCTGAAACCCTCTTCTGACCTCCCCAGGTACTACATGACACGGGTGCACTTAACATGCATGAAGGCAATACATTCATACCTGAAAAGGTTATTTAAAAACAAAAAGAGATGCAAGTGGAATTAGCTCTGACTTAGCCCGCTGGAAGAGAAAACTCAACCATAAGTTTTTAAAAAGTGGTGACTTCCCATCCTGGAAAGCAGAATTCTATTCCTTGTAGGTATGGAGGCCTGGGTTCTTCCTTCCCACGTGGAAGCCTGAGGAGCAAGCTCTCCATTCTCAACTGCTTGTGAAATCCTGAAACAACCCCTGTCCCTGCCTCTCAGAGGCCGAGGCCCATGAGGACACAGGGTGGTCAATGGCCTGATGAGGCAAGGGGGCCTCAACCCTGGGTAGGCAGCCTAGTAGGTGCTGCCCACAGCTCTGGGAACTTTCTCCTTTTAGTGCTCTTGATGCAACCCTTTCCACAGCTGAAAGTGAATGCCAGTCCACTCCCACATCCCTTTTGGGAGAAGATGCAGCTGTTCATAATGTGTGTGTGTGTGTGTGTGTGTGTGTGTGTGTGTGTGTGTGTGGTGTCTGATTCTGTCTGAGTCTCTGATATAGTCTAAGTGCTGCAGTCTGAGCCCTGTGAAAACTTTCTTGAATACAAGAGAGCTTAAAAACTCAAGCTTCTTGCTTTGAAACTAGATACAAAGTGAGGTCTACTCTTGGCTTTGTCCTGCCCGGCTACTGCCAGTGCTAGCTGGAAACTCACAGGAGAGAACAACTGTTAGTCTCTCCTTGTGGAGAACTCTGTTAGTCTCTGCCCTGGGAGAAGCAGAGAGGGTCTGGCCTCTGGGGAGGAAGAGGAAGGTTTAGAATCAATTATTTGCCCTGAAAGCTCATGAGGGCTCCAGAAGTTGTTGGATGCTGCTTCACAGGTTCAGAAACCAAATAAATTTGAAAGTAGAATCCAAAGTTGATGGCGCCATACCACACCTTATGTATCAGGATGACTCCCATGGGAATCCCACAGTCCCAAGACCCCACCCCCACCTGACTGATTTGGAAGGTCTGACAAAACAGTGGATCTCCACTTTCAGAATGAGACAGCGCCAGAAGGGCCTTTGGTAATCCAGTCCAAGTTCCCGCTTCCAAAGAGGAAGCCAGGCCCCACTTGGGCCTTTAGTTTGACCTCTCTGAACATCTGAAAAGTCAGTATCTACCTCCTAGGCTTATTGTGATGGCTAAGCATGGTGTGTATAAAGCATTCAGCACTTAGGACTCAATAAATGGGAGCTGTTACCATTTCACCACATCCTAGTATTTAAGTGGGTGGTAGTGAGATGGGGTCAGGGCAACCGTCTCAGTGGAAAGAGCTCAGCTTCCTGAGACAGAGTTCCTATCCACTTAGAATCTTTTGACTATAAAGAACAAAACAGACTATTTAACTCAACCCCTTAGTCTCAGAGGTGATGAAGCAGGTCCAGGCAAGCCAGGGCTGGCTCGGGAGCCCAGGCTGCCTACATCTCAGGAATCTCCTGCTCTGCTCATTTGGGCTTCAGTAAAAACACTGAGCTGGAGTCTCGTTCTGCAGCTGGAGTTCATAAGTGGACAGTCTGAGCGTTCTAGGAACCTTTCTGGATGCCACAACAACTACTTCTATCATGGTCACCTCAGCGGGCACCTAAACTCTTAGTAAATGAACAAAAATGCTGCCTTCTTGACTCCTGGGGGAACTAATAATTAAGTACAAAGGCAAGTCGGGGTTTGAAATTAATGACTGTGGGATTAAGAAATGATTTTGAGATAAAATGAGTAGTTTATTTTTCATTATAGTAAACAGCATTGCTTAGGGAAAGTACTCTGTAAACTTTTAAGAGACAAAGATCATGTTGTTCTTTCAATTAAGACCTGGGCGGCTTAGAGAGAACGTTTTGAATCTTTTAATCTAAGTGTGGAGAGATGACTGTTTTCTCTCTCAGTAACAGTAGCTTTTAAGTATTTAGTAATGTCCAGCACTGGTTAAGTATTCAGTATATATTCCACTTGTATGTATTTGTATAGTTTTCATGAAAACCTTAGGAGGTAGATGCTAGAGTCAATCCCGTTTTACAGATGAGAAACCCAAGGCCAGAAAGTAGGTGGCTCAGGTCAAATGGCTAGTAAATAGCAGCATCAGGACCTCATGCCTGTGTCCAGATTTCCAGCAACTCTAGTTCTATCTTTTCTTTTTCCTTAGATTATAAGACACATACTGTCCTCCTCATTTAATGTTTTAAGATAGGATCTCACTGTATAGCCTCAAACTTGTGATCCTCCTGTCTCTGTCTCCAGAGTGCTGGAATTACAGGCTTGTGGCACATGACTGTTTTTTTCTCATTTTAATTCAGAGATGATGGCACCATACCTAGTTAGAATAAAGTAAACTACATAGAGTGTTCAGAGATCTACAGTGAACTCAGGAGCAAGTCAACACACAGAGAAGAGGTACTTATCTCTAATTCAGTTTGAACGAATGAGTGGATGTTTCCCTATTTTTATAAACAAGTTAGGGTAGTGCCGGTGCCAGCCTGCCAAGAGGGACAGTACCTGAAAGGGGGAGTGAGGATTGAAAGAAAAAACAAGAGACAGAAAAGATACGTGGGAGGACTGTCAGTAGAGGCTGCAGCCCCGGTTTATTTTAGCTCTGCCTTTTTATACAGAAGAACATCAGTGAGCTTAATTAGTTTCAACAGCTGTTTTTCCCACCTGTATCTGAGGGTCAAGGAGTGGTCAAATACTTGTTGTGAGCTCCACCATATAAACACAGTCCTCCTGACTTGGCAGATTAGGTACTGGTGTGCAAAACACAAACTCAGTAAACAAGGCGGATTAATAGCTCCCAACAGGGTAGCATACCTTACACAGCTGACATACTCTGTATTCCTCTGCACTTTTGTTTTTCATTTACTATATTTTGTAGCACATTCCATATTCAGTATTATCACATAAAGGCTTAGTTCATTCTTCTGGGCATAGTGGCACATGCCTACTACCCCAGCATTAGGAAGGCTAATGCACAAGGATCACAAGTTCGAGGCCAGCCTGGGCCACATAATGAGACCCTGACTGGGGGGAAAAAAAGGCACGGAGAGGATTTATGCCATTCTTTCTCATAACTTCATCATAGAATTTCATTGTTGGATATATCAGAATTTAACTACCATCTATTAAAGACTATTTTAATTGGTTCTAAATGTTAGCTCTTATATACAATGCTTAAATAAATATTTACGTGTGTGTGTGTGTGTGTGTGTGTGTGCGTGTGTTGGCTTGTTTTCGTTGTTATTACATGAGGAAACTGTTAGGTCAAGGAATACTCGTATTTTTTTTTTTTTTGGTCTTTTTGAGACAGGGTCTCCCTGTAGCCCCGCCCCACGGCCAGGAACTTGGTAGACTGGGCTGGCCTTGAACTCAAGAGACCTGCCTGCCTGTGCCTCCAGAGTACTGAGTAAAGGTGTGCACCACCAAGCCCAGCCATTGAGTGGATTTTAAACTAAGCAAAACAGCAAACATCCAAGACTGAAGTATCACAAAGGCTCTTAAGTTGTTTCATCAAAACTGAGAATTACCCTAAATTATTAAAATCGAGTTTCAGGCTAGCTGGGGCTACAGGGAGAACTTGTCTCAAAAAGACCAAAAAAATTTATTTTATTATTTATATTTTTATTTCTATGTGTATGAGTGTACTGCCTGAATGTAAGTGCACCTGTGTTGTGCAGTGCCTGAGGAGGTCAGAAGAAGGTATCAGATGGAACTGCAGTTATAGACAGTTGTTAGCCAACATGTGGATGCTGGGAACTGAACCCAAGTCCTCTGCAAGAGCAGTTGGTGCTCTTAACCACTGACCCATCTCTCCAGCCCCATATTTTAAAATTTAACACATGTACAAATGATGTTACAGAAACATTATGCCAACGTTCTCTCCATAAGAAGGAACTGAATCTTGCCGTCCTTCCTATCTGTCTAGATTTTCGCATCACATGCAACTTTGCTGTGTGGTTTGACAGAGAAACAGCTAATAACAAGCTTATTGAGTGAATGTGCACATTGATTAAAGTACTTTAAACTGCATGATGGGAAGAGTATGGAATCTGATAACTCCTGTGTTGACATTCACATGACAAAGGAGGGGATTCATGTGTGGTTTTCCTGACTGGTACCTGGCAAGCTGTCACTGTGTCCAGTAGTTTCCCGATTTCTCTGTGACCCCTAGCACTCTGCTCTTTTGATCTAACCTCAAAGGTCATAGGAGATGAAGGTAGACACTTCCCTCCATGCTGCATCCGGTAAGCATGTGGAGTTCATCCCTATGTAGTTCGCTTTCTCTCAGTCCACCTTCTCCCTGAAACCCATCTCACAGTGTGTTTCAGGATCAGGCTAAGCTAAAGTGACTTGATTTTCTCCAGCCAAGCCTCCTGAGACTTCAGCCATTCCTCTGACGTGGATTTTACACACTTCCACCTAGACTGGAGGGTTTAATGTGAAGGTAATTAGTGCCTGGGACTTATTGTCTCTACCTGAAGTTGTATAGTGACAGAAACGGCTTGCTGCAGACATATCAGGAGAAAATTGAAGCTGTCAGCCATGGTAAACTTCATAGATTAGCTCTGAGCTCACTTTGAAAGTTCTGGCCTCACCCTTTGTGACCAAGGATTGCAGAAAGGCAACCAAATTATTAACCTGTTTGCATTGATATGATTTTACCAGTAGCTGAGGCCTAGCCTAATCAAAAGTCATATTTAGAAGCTAGAAACGAAATTTCTTACTGAACCAAGTCCAGATCATTCTATTAACAAAATGTGCTGAGTGTCTACCCAAGCTTGGTTCTAAACCAGGCCCAGTGGGAGAAACAAAAGAAACATAATGGGCACAGGCAAATTGGAACACAAAAGAGTAGACAGGGTAGCCGGCAGGCTGAGGCAGCAATCCCAAAAGAAGGCAAACACTCTTATGTCTGCTGGCACAAACATAAGAGAAGAGATCAGGCTGATCGGTATAGTATGGTGCAGAAAGCACAGGCTAGATTCCTGCCTTGGCCTTATATCTGTAGGTCCTCAGGGCCCTGCTTTGTTCTGAGCCTCCAATTTTCCATCTGTAAAGTTAGGAGAGTGATAATGAACCCACCTCATCCTATTACTGAAAAATCAGTTAAGATCATATGACACACATCTGGCTCATGATGAGGGATCAAAAATGTTTGCTCTACGCCTCATCTCATCACCTCTGTACCTGCCTCCTGTGTTGTAAGAGATGCTTACAGAGAGCAGATCAGAGGAAAAGGGGGAGCAAATTCCGGGGACTTTTAAAAAATGTCTTTATGCAGACATAAAAATTAGAAAAAGAAGCTGAGGTTAAGAAGATGGCTCAGTGGGTAAGAGTACTTGCTCTGCAAGCATGAGGACCAAAGTTCAAATCCCTAGCATCCACGTAAAAAGCTGGGCATGACTGTGAATGTCTGTAACTCCAGCATTGAGGGGCAAGAGCTTGCTGGCCAGCTAGCCTAGACAAAATGGCAAGCTTACATACACACAAGTACATACAAGCACACACACACACCACAGTTAGGGTAATAGTGAAACGGGGAGAAAGAGGGTCCCCTAGAGGTTCTTAGTCTCATTCATAAAAGAATTTAAGAATGGACTCAAATGGAAGCTTTTACAATTTTATTAGAATCTTAAAGACAAATTCTCAGGGCAGGCTAGTTGGTAATCTTGGCAGCTGCCTTGAGCAGGTGAATAGTGGGAAGAAGGAAAGAAAGTTATGGAAGCCATGCAGGTTTAGAGCCTGCACGAAGGTCAGACACGTGGATGACTCCCAGCCACATGGCTGGGAGAAGGAAGCTTTAGAGAAAAAGTGAAGACATATAAGATGCTAGGGGCAGTCCAAAGCCTTAAAGAAAGCATGTTTAGTAGGAAAGGCATGAAGAAGAAGAGAAATTATGCTTTCCCAAAGAGTTCAGGAAAGAGGACAGACTTACAGAGACCTACATGGCTGTGGCTGGTATGGAAGTTCTGCAGGAGTCTGAGCTAGTTCTAGGCAGAAATATTTGTTACATTATTAACACACCAGGTATTCTGCCCATCTATTTAGCATAACTTAAGGTGACCCTGCCTTCCTGGGAGTGGTTCTATCACCAGGTGATTGACCAGTGAGACTGGAAAAGTAGGTCCTCCAACACATAGACTAGACATTTTTTTTAGTCTGGACCACTTCACTTTATGGGGTTTATTGATACCCTAACAATAGGGTCTCAGGGGGTAGATTAAAAATTTTTTTAATTAGAAAGGGAGTGTATTCAGAAGAGGAATACGGAGTTTATGAGAGTTAGTCTTGGTTGTCAACTTGATTGAAGTTAGAATCACCATGAAAACAAATCTCTGGTCATATCTGTGTGGGATTATCTAGATTAGGTTGATTGAGGTGGACAAATCTACCCTAAATGTGGGCAGCAATTCTATGGGTTGGAGTCTCAGACTGAATAAAAAGAAGAAAGTGAGATGAGCACACAAAAAACCCCAACAGAGGGCATGAGGTGAATAGCTGCCTCCTGCTCCTGCTGTCATGCCTCCCCAGTCATGATGGACTGCATCCCCTGGAACTGTAAGCCAAAGTAAGCCCTTCTTCCTTATGTTGGTTTGACCTGTATTTTGTCACAGTTATGTGAGAAGTAACTAATTCAGGGCTGACTCTTGAAACTTGGAGTTTGAAGTGATGGCTGGTTAGTGAGGCTGGTGGCTGGAAACACATGGCTGGAGTGTCAGAGAGATAACAACAGAGGTCAGAGGCAGGACTTGTCATTGGGGTGGGGTTGTGCCTGAATTTCTAGTTCATGATCATGAAGCCATTAAATAGGAGCCCTGAACTATGTGCTTGTTTGGGTATTGTATGGTATCAAATCTGCTTGTCATGAAATGACAAGTATGTCACAGGTGTTACACAAACACTCTTGCAGCTGGACTCCATGCTCCACACACAGTAAGTTTTTTTCTCCAAAGGTGCTCTAAACTCCCTCTCCTCTTCTTTGTGGTCAGAGGAGAGAAGCTTCCAGAGAGACCTTGAGCCCAGGAAGCTTAGGTGAGTGTTGTGCTAAATTCTCCCGTGAGAAACCTGTGAGTGTTCTCTGGGATCTCAGGGCCATGCAGTCCTAATATAGACTGACAACATTGACATGATACATTATATTTGGGTTTTTGTCTAGTTTATGACATCTAGAAAAGGGTTACTTATAAAGGCATGATCACCCGTGGGTCCTGTATTTACATCTCGGCTAAGCTTTGAGATCTCCTGCCCGCCAGCAGCCCGCCAGCTATCTGCATGCCCAGTTTGCCAAGATGGCGACTCTCCCCTTTTTCCCAGTGTCCTCAGTGTCTGTCCTTAGACCCACCCCCTCATGCAATTGAAACTGACCAGTTGGGTGGGAGGGGTGACTGACTCTCTCTAGTTCCCTTGGAGGACACGCCTACCCAACACTCCACCCCTTTCTCCGGCTCTCACAATCTTTCTGCCAATCTTCCACAAGAATCCCTGAGCCTTGGAGGGAGTGATAGATGTAGGATGATCTTTTTTTTTTCACTGTGGTAAGATATTGGACTCCTGGGCCTCCCATCATTTGTTCTCAAGGTGTGGCTATTGATCCATCTCAGTGGTGTCTCCCTTACTATAGAGACAAATGGAAAGAAACAGACGCATCTAAACAAACATGGGTATAAAGGCCTAGAAGATACCTCAGCAGGTGTACCATATTTATCGAACGGAATACTTGCAGCAGCTTCCCCACTGGGGCCTACAGCCTTCCCTGACACAGGGGATTGACCTGGTCTACAGCACCAGATGTAGGAGCGGGCCTTAGCCAATTACAAATTGTCAGTTGTACATATGTTAGTTGAGCCATTATTGCACCAGAAGGTATGCTTGGCATGTCAATAGTGTGCAGCATGTGGGGTCCATCATTGAGCAGAATCATAAGGGATCCTTTTCCCCCAACCATCTGCATAGTGCCTTCTGGCACTATGAAAGCCATCCATCCCATGGCATGGAGTTTTCAGCTTAGTCTCGGCTTTGTCTCTCCATCTCCCATGCTCACATCATGCAGTATCTTCAGCAACATGGCCTTACTGACCTTTTCTGTTGTATGACCAACATTAGTGGCAATAGCCTTGGTTAATTTGAGGACCTCTAGGATCTCTCTGGCCAACAGCTCATGGGGGGGCAATGCAGCCCTGGTACTGTAATTTTTTCTTAACAGTTGTACAGTTTGGGGAGCCTTTGTTTTTATTTTTACACAGGATTAGGTGTTGTAGGCTTTTCCCAGCCATCCTGGTGGGTAGCTCTTGTGCCTTACCCAACCATAAAGCTCCTAAGAATTTTACAGCTATAACTGGCCTTTGTTTCTTCTGGTGTACTTGGTATCTTTCAAATGGGTTTCACATCTGTAAAACACTCAGAGGTTAACATTATATATTAAATAAAAAAATAGACAAGGTCTAACACAGCATGGAAAGGTTTTACCATTTGTATTAACTGTTTTCTCAGCAGATCTCTGTTGGGTACCATAGCATGAATAAGAGGCATTAACTTGGTTAGTTTTTTAGTATCTTTAGTTATCCCTTTGGAGTTATTCCACATTCTAGGGATTTTACATGGAGTCTTTCGGCATCTTTGTATCTTTTTATTGTTGATACACTCATGGGTGTTGGCTCCAGTTGCCTGACCCTGCACCGGGCTAAGGAGGCAGAGGGTCCCTCTTGTCCCTGCTGCAACTCTTGGTTCCCTCAATCAGGCAGGCCCTAGGTTTGCCTCCTGGCTATAGCCACATCCACCATCTCTCCATTGACCATACCTGGCTGCTGGGGGAAGTACTCGTGGGAAAAATTGCCTCCACCCCTAGCATAGCCTTTCTCAGGAGAGAAATGTACCTTGTTTAATCTTTGGGGATCCTTAACCACCCCTGGGACAGTTTTTTATCCTTCCATTTTGTGAACTGTTCCTCAAGTTTTAAAGCCTTCTAGAAATCCCTTAGTACAAAATTTGTTTGTCATTTTTTTTTTCTTTAGGAACTTGGGCTCAACATAAATCTTGCCACATTTGTCTTCGAGGCCCAAATGGACCTCTTTTTTGCCTTGTCTTTTTTTTTGAGACAGGGTCTCCCTGTAGCCCCAGCTGTCCTGGAACTCATTATGTAGACCAGGCTGGCCTTGAACTCACAGAAATCCACCTGACTCTTCCTCCCAAGTGCTGGGATTAAAGGCAGGTGCAACCATGCCTGGCTTGCCTTGTCCTTTTTATGTCTTTTGTAGGTTGTTCTACATGTCTTACATGCTCGTTAGAGTCACTTAGAGCTACCAAAGTCTCTCTTACTTTACAAAGATCCTGTCCCATTGAGGGACTTAGTAAAACCACTAAAGTTCCATACTATTCTCAAGGTCCCTGTTGAACTAAGATTTTTCTTATATCTCTGGTGAACACAGTCCTATCTGGCTCAGTGAACTGGGCATCATGTATTGCTTTTCTCATACCTAGTTCTCTCAGTAATACCTATCCCTCTCCTATGGTCCTCCAGCCTCTGCTAATTGTGGGGTCTCCATTGGTGATGACCAAATATCTTTAATGTCTTGCACAAGCCATTCCATTAGGGACTGCTCCCCCCTGTATTGGCCTAGGTTAAACAGCATATGTCTCAAGGACAGATGGGTGGTTATATAACTGAGCTGTGATGCTTCTGAAAAACTTAAACTAATATTATTTGCTCCCATGTCCCATATCTTCATGAGCCACATGGTGAGGGTCTCTTTTATTGTTTGTTTGAAAGTCTTTCCTAGTCCCTATAGCTCCAGTGTAGAGTATTTTCTGCTGGATACAGTATTGTTAAGGCTTTTATCAGCACATTGAAACATGATTTTTTTCTCTTTTTTATTAAAGGTTGAATATGAGGGGCATCTTTAGCTATTTTTATTTCTAGGTCATTTCTTTTCTCATTACTATCTGTCTTTTTCCCTGGGTCTTTTGCTGAGTCTTGTATCACAGGTCTAATCTGGGGTTTCTTTTCTCTCTCCCACAGTTTATTCACAAGCTTTGAGGCAAAGACTGAATTTGCCAATAATTCCTTAGTCTTTTTAGCCTCCCCTGGGGCTGTTGCCTTTGCCTTGGACCAGTCTTTTATTATGCAAAGAAGTGTCCAAGCCACCTCAGCAACGATTTTTTTTCCTTTGGATTCCCCTTTTGCTTCCAAGGCTTGTAAAATTTTTTTCTAGCTTTCCACAGTCCTTAAAGAATTTTTACACATGCATGGCAGCAGCTTCCATCTCTCAAGCAACTGAGTTATTTACACCATTTACAGGATGGTTGCCATCTGGGGATTTTCTCCATTGAATCTGTCCCCATCTGCATAGGCAGCCTCATTTTAGATACAAATTTTGCTATCCATCACATTGTAACCCACATGGCTGCCGCTAACCCCATTAAGCATATGGGGATTGCCCACACTCTCTCCTGGGCTCCCACTGGCTTCTCCAGGATCGGTCACATTACTGCACTGGGTGCCTCTCAGGCCTCATCTCCACCCCTCTGGATTCGGGGATCTGAACCCAACTCCCTTTTGCTAGGCTCACCAGATGCTGCTGAAACTGTGACACTTTCCAAGGCACAGGTTCCCTGCCCTTCACAAAGAAAAGAGAACTCTCCCTGGGGCTTCTGCCAGCGTCTCCTATTAGAGACATCCCCATTGCTTTTCCCCAGACTCCGGCAGTTTGTCCTACATATCCTGCTGACTATGCCAGTTTGTTGCACCAAATTCTCCCCTGAGAGACTTGTGTGTGCTTTCTGGGATCACAGGGCCACTTAGTTCTAAGGCAGACTGACAAAATGGACATGATACATTGTATTTGGGTTTTTGTCTAGTTTATGATGTCTGGGAAAGGGTTACTTATAAAGGCATTATCACCTGTAGGCCCTGTTTTTACATCTCTGCTAAGCTTTGAGATCTGCCGCTCATCAGCAGCCTGCCAGCGGTCCATGTGCCCAGTTCACCAAGGTGGTGACTCTCCCCTTTTTCCCAGTCTCCTCAGCGTCTGTCCTTAGACCCTCCTCCTCATGAAATTGAAGCTGACCGAAGCTGCAATTGGGTGGGAGGGGTGACTGTCTCTAGTTCCCTCAGAGGACATGCCTACTCAACAGTAAGAAAGAGGCAGAGGCAGCAGGGACACTGCTGAGGTGACACACAAAGCAGAGACCTTGTGGGCTTAGCAGCAATGGAGCAGATGTGGCATCACTGACCAAACCACCAGGACTAACCCATGGGCAGACTCTCACCTGAGGGTAACACAGTCATGCAAGGTTACAGGTTTCTAGACTTCTGCCCATTTGGGGGATCAAACCCAGGCCCCTGTGCACGCTAATCAAACACTCTACCATGAAGCTACATCTCCAGCCCTCATCCATTTTTGAGTTGACAAGAGTATGGGGCCGTATGAAGACCAACAATCATGACTTCTAACAGTAGCCAGTCCCATAGAAGTGACAGAAACCAGAGTCCAGGTCCCATCACTATAGTTCCATGACCTTGAGCAAGTCACATATCCCCTAATCTTCCATCCCCTCTTAAACCAAAGAGCACAGAGATGCCCCATGTTCACGCCCAAGCTTAAATGAGCACACACAAGAAAATGCTATTATAACACAGACTTTGGTGAAGTCAGTCTATCCTGTAGACTATATTGAATATAGTCCATTGCAGCCAGAGAGGCAGAAAGATTGGACACCTTGGTCTACAGCGCTGACTTCCAAGTCCTTCTGCTCAGAATCAGCATGAATAGAGGCAACTGAAGAAAGTGAAATTTACTTCCCATCTGAAATAGGTTAAATAACTCCCAAATATATAATGTTTAAGCCCTAATTCCTGAACAGGACCTGTAAATGCGACCTTGTTTGGAAATAGAATCTTTGTGAATGTGACTAAGGATCTCAGCATAAGATTGTGCTAGATGTAGGGTGAGCCCTAAACCCAGTGACTGCTGTCTTTATTAAATAAGGGAGAGAGGAATTTGAGACACAGAGGGAAAGGTCACGGAAGATGGAAGCAGACATTGGGGTGGTGTGTCTATAAGCCAAGAGAATGACAGGTTGAAGCTGGCAAACACAGCTGGGAAACACAGGTGGGGGTAAGGTCTCCCTCAGACACTCCAGAAGGAATCAGCTCTGCTGTTCCCTTCAACTTGGGCTTCTGACCTCCATATCTAAGAGAGAACAAATTTCTGCTGTTTAAAGTCACTGACTCTGGCAATTTGTTATGACATTTCTAAGAAACAAATAGACCATCCAAGTTGAGAAGGCTGGGTGTAGGGACCATTGATTGATCTGCTGTGTCATCTCAGCCATTCTCTCCCCAAAAGCCACATTCTCCCTGAGCAGGAAAGGCTTCTTATGCAAGCATCTGTCCCACTGTTGCTGAGTTGTATCCTCATATGATAATGCTGTTCCCCTTCTCAGAGGCAACAGTGAATTCCAGTTGATTCCCAAGCACACCGAAATTCTTTCTCACAGGTTCTCAGGGGAAAAAGATGTTCTCACACAGGTTCATTTCCTGGGCCCATCAAGTTTAACTTTGTAATCAATATAGCAGTTACGTGATAGTTGACAAAACAGTTGCAGGTAACAATCTGCCTCTAGACTGTTGCTTAGAACAGAGATTCTCAAACTTTAGATGCATCAGAACTATGTGGAAGGCTGGTTAGAATGCCAACTCACTTCTTTTCAACTCCTGCCCAGGTTTTTAATTCAGTAGGAGTGGACTGGGGCCAGAGAGTTCTCATTTCTAGCAAGATCCCTGGTGATGTCATTGGTACCACCCCAGCTATGCTTAGTCACAGCAGCAGCAGTGTTTCTCAAGCTCAGCTGCTCCCTAGGATCGCCTGGGGAGCATCTACAGTCCCCAGCCAAGCCTGTACTCCATACCTGTGAAATGAGAATCTCTGAGAGGGGACTGGCATCAGCAGTTTTAAGGGCCCCTCAGGTGATTCCCATAGACAAGCAGACGAAAAGCTAGCAGCTTAGAGGCCCTTTTCCTCTCCCTCTCTCTTTCCCAGTGTTGAAGCTGGCAGGCCAGAGGTACCCTGGCTAGGCTTGGGGCCCATCCCTCCTAACCAGGTCTGTAGGCCTACCTTAGGAATGGAGCAAATAAGATAGAGGCTAGAATTTTACAGAGGCAGGGCCTCTCTTCCACCCCCCACTGCCTAAGGGCTCGGCCTGGGGGACCAGTGAGAGAATGGTGCTAGAGATGGGGTCAAAGGCCTGGGCACAAGGCTCTAGGCTGGTACTTTACTCTTACTTGGGTTTTTACTTTCAACTCAGCAGCCTGTAATTATTACGGCTGAAATAAATGGAAATTCCCAGAAATCAACAAATTCCTAAGTTTTAACTTGGGTGTCATTTTGAATAGTATGATGAAATAGCCCACAGCCCTGCTGGGATATGTTGATGCAAAAACACAGTTCTTACCTCAAAGTGAATAAGAATCAGTTTATTCTGGGGCCAAATCTGAGTTACCATGGCCTGGGAACAGATTCAGGTTTTTCCAAATACCATGTTGCATTATAGAGTGAGTTACATGAGATTTATTAGTTATAGAACAAAGAAAGTCATAAATCTAAGTGTTTACCAAATACATCAGTGGGGACCTTAGGTAGGTAGGTTTTAGCAAAGTGGGAACATTTGGCTACAGGTTTAAATAATATCTGATGGCAGTCTTAGCTTTTGGATTGGTGAAACTTGTGGTCTGCTAAGAACACGTTGTAAGGTTTTGATGGTTATTAGGCCAGATACAGACATGGGCAATAGATGGCTTTCAAAGGGGCTGAAAATAGCCCAAGATAATCTGACTCCAGGCTACAACATTTTAACTCTCTATAATCCTTTTTTTAAATTGAGCTTTTGTAATGTCATACAACAGTTTTTAATCAAATTTAGAACCCCCTTCCCTATCCTCTCAACTCTCCATAATCTTGAAGTTCTGTCATTTAGTCTTGTAGAATCTTTAACACTGGTACAGCTTCTCTCTCTCTCTCTCTCTCTCTCTCTCTCTCTCTCTCTCTCTCTCTCTCTCATCTCTTTTTTCTTCCCAAGAATCACAGTTCCCAGATATGAATCATCTTTTTTCTGGCGGTCTATGTTGTATACACTACCCACTTGTTGGCTAGTAGCTGCCTTGTTTATCAGATCCGTTGTCCTTGTACCAAGATACAAGCTTCAAGTCATGTGGATTTACGTAATAATGGCCCCAACAGTGAAGAATGGTGACTCTGGTGACCAGAATATGCCAAAGAATAGCCCTAAAGTGCTTCCTTTGAGTTACAATGCAAAGGAGCTCCACTTAAAAAGGAAAGAAAAAAGTTTTATGCTGAGCTTGCTAAGATACACAGTAAGAACAAATCTGCAAAATTATGAAAAAGGAAAAAGAAATCCATGCTAGTTTTGCTGTCACACTTCAAACTGCAATATTTATGACTGTATGGGGCTGGAGAGATGGCTCAGTGGTTAAGAACACTGACTGTTCTTCCAGAGGACCTGGGTTTGGTTCCTAGCACTCACATGGTGGCATAACTCCAGTTCCAGGGGAATCACTCCCTCTTCTAACCTCTTCAGGTATTGCATGACGCAAGTGCACTTACATACATGCAGGCAATACACTTACATACTCTCCTCAGGTCTAGCACAATGGAATGAAGTGACCATGGACTGAAACCTCTGAAATTGTGAGCCAAAATAAATCTTTCTTTCTTATAAATTGATTTGGAGAAGGGTTATTTCGACATAGCAACAGAAAGCTGATGAGCACACAAACCAAAAAGAGATAGTCTTAAAAATTTCAAAAAATTTTTAAAAATTTTATGTGTATGAGTGTTTTGCCTGCACATATGTGTGTGTACCTGTGTCATGCAATGCTGCAGAGGCCAGAAGGGGGCATCAGATCCCCTGGAACTGGAGTTACAGATGGTTGTTGGCTGCCATGTGAGTGCTGAGAACTGAACTCAGGTCCTCTGCAAGAGTCGCCAGGGCTCTTAACCACTAAGCCATCTCTCCAGCCTTGGCCTCTATAACATCTTCCAACACTATTGACCAGGCCTTGCTAGCAGAAGCAGCAGTGGGTAGAAGGCCTCTGCTTCACACTTGTCTTCCAAGTCTCATTCATACAGTGTGTCTTATGAAGAGACTTAATTCATAACAAAACTCTGGTTGCAAAGGAATCTGGGGAAAGTACTTTTTTAGTTATTTTCCTCCCTGTTATACAGAAGTTGGAATGATAACCAGCATATTCAGTTCACAAACTTAATTCCTTTCATTTCAAAGTGAGAAAAATGAGTCTCAGGAGGGGCATGTCCTTTGAGGGTCATGTCAGGATCATTTGACTTGCCCAGTGCTAACAGCCCCAGCTTGTGCCATTTTACTATCCCTGAGTCTTTCAGAGGGGGTTTTTGGGAGCTGGGCTTTCACTGAACAAAACTCCCAGAAAAGCCCAGATACTTCACATACCTTGAAACTTTAGTATTTTCCATACAAAAGCTCCTTTTGGATATATTGTAATCAATAAGTTACTATTCAAGGCTAGCCTGTGTTCCACCTCCCGAAATCCAAATGTTGAAGTCCTAGTCTCCAGTCCTTCGGAGTGACTGTATTTGGAGGTTAGGTTTTTACAGAGGTAATCCAGTTAAATGAGGCTGATCAGGGCAGGCTCTAATCCAACATGACTGGTATCTTTATTGGGCCTCGGAGCTTTTCTCACTTTTTCTCCAAGGGATGTAGTCTTTCCTCTGTTGGCCTGATCTTTCTTACTCACAGAGTTAAACAAAGGCTGCTTCTATTCTACCATCTTAGCTGACATCTCCCGTGTCCTTATGAGAAGAGAAAATTCTTATGTTCCGAGGGAAGACGATATAAAGACACAGGGCTAAGACAGCCATCTCGGAGCCAAGGAGAGACACCTGGGACATAGCCTTTCCTCAGAGCCCTCAAAACACACTGACGCTGTGACATCCGAAGTTCAGGTCTTCCATCCAAAACTGTAAGGAACTTATTTCTAATGTTTTTTAGTTAATTAAATTAATTAATTAATTTTGTCTATGTGTATGAGTGTTTTTCTTGCATGTGTGTTAATGCACCGAATGTGTGCAATGCCCATGGAAGGCATAAGAGGGTATTTGGATCCCTTGGAACTGGAGTTTCAGATGTTGCCATGTGGGTGCTGGGAGCTGAACCCAGATCCTTTACAAGAGCATCCAGTGATCTCAACCATGGAGCCATCTTTCCATCCCCCTATTTCTATTGTTTAAGCTGCCTAGTCTGTGGGACTTTGCAAGGCAGCCATGATCATACTAGAAGCACAGAAACCAAGACCTGGTGAGAAAGTAGAAAGACCGACCCAGTAAGGAACGGTTAGTCTCTTCCAGCCACGGCTTCAGCATTTCTTTCCACATGTGTTTCCCCAGCTGCCTCACTTCTTGCTGTTTCTGGCAAGCCAGACTCTTTCTGGTATCTTCTCCTCAGAGGAGGGATATCTCAGAAAATGCTTTCTGCACCTTGCACAGTTCAGAAGTCTCCAGAACGGTGGATTGGCTGCACGTCCCAGTGGTATTGGAGCCACCAGCCCCCACAGCAGGCAATCTGAACGCCAGAATTTTTGGCTCATTGGACACCCAGTGAGGAGTGTCTCTTCTTTTTCTGACTCAGACTCTTGGGGGGTGGGGAGGTGTGTAGTCTTACCCTGAACGTATTGTTCTCATTTTCAAAAGGGGCAAATGTGGCGTACCAAATGGTTTTTTAATGACTGAGATCTACATTTAAACTCATTTTCCCTCTTTGCTGGGTCATTAAGTCTTTAAACCCCTCAATATTTTAATGATTTTTATAGTCCAGTGATATGTAGGTCTGTTCAAGTTATTATTCCTTCCACGTTCCCTTGCCATAAGATGTCCTGGCTACTGTTCACCAAAGGGACATTTAACACATGGCACTGTTCTGAATAGGCCCTTGACTCCAGCACCAGCTAGACTAATCCTGCCTGAAATAAGAGGAAGAAAAGCTGTTTTACAGAACTATCAAGTGAATGACACACAGACAAAGAACCTATAATGGCTGATTTTTATGCATATTTGTCTTAAAATCTGTATGCTTTTTAGGAGTTCAGGAGAGCTGCAGAGCTCTGTGAAATTAGTTGAGGCAAAAGCTGCTTAACTTAGTATATTCAACGTGCTAAAACAGGATCCCATAGACTGGGTGTCTTCCAGTCAACAGAAGTGTATTTTTCACAGTTCTGGAGCCTGGGAAGTCTGAGATGACAGCACTAGCAGACACAGTGTCTGGTAAGGACCCATTCCTAGCTTCAAGATTTCTCACTGTCCTCATGCTATAGAAAAGGCCAGCAGCTGGGGGGAGGGAAGCTCTTTTCTAAGGGCACTAATCCCATTCTTATGAGTGTTCCACCATTGTGACCCAATCATGCCCCAATGGCCTCACTTAACACCATCACATTAAAGGGTCAGGATGTCAACTTATAAACACCCAGTCACTTTATTGGATACTCAGAATAGTCCTGTTTGGACCAGAATGGACTGTCTTTTGTCTCAACCTCAGTCCATCTCCTTCTGCCCTTCTGGACTAGAGCTTATCTGCACAGGCAATGAGAATGCTTCCCTTGGGGAGAGAGGGAAGCACTGGAGTTTTGTGAGCAGGCCATCCTCTGCTTTCTATACCTGGCCTTTGACCTGCTGCTGATGTTAGGGTTGGCTTCAGAAAGTCAGTCCTGAACAGCATCCAGCACTGTTCTGACCACAGGGCCAATTTATATGGTTCATTTGAAGTCACGTGGAGACACAGGGCACATGATTCGTCATTCTTTAGGCATACTTGTTACAGTGATAGTCATATAGGAGGTTTTCCCAACCAAACCTTTGCTGATGATTTAACTCATGCAGAACTTGTGTTCTTTCTATTACTCTCTGTGTATACACAATAAGGTTCCATATAGGGACATTTTAATCAATGATGAACCACATTTATGAAGTGCTCTCATTAGATTATAATGAAGCTGAAATATTCCTATCACTTACTGACATTGTGTGGTGTGTAGCCACAGTGTAACACATTGCTTAGTATTGTGTTTGTGGTGATGTAGGCATAAGCAAATGTACTGCACTGCTGGTTATATCTAAGTATAGTGTATACAATTATGTAGCATCTCTAACACTTGATGCTAGTCAAGGACCCTGACAGATTTGTGCACTTGCTGTACCAGACTTATCATCATCACTTTATGGTGTGCTCTTTCGATGTATTCTTTTCAAATGTTTAGTGTAAAAGAACATGCCGGTTACACTAGCAGCAGACTCAGACACCTGATGTTTACCATGTCTGTTGATTAACACAGTATGAGCTTCACAATATGGTGAACACTCATTGCCTAACATGCCCTTCACAACATTGCCTAACATGCCCTTATCAGAATGTGTCCCTGCTATGAAATGACACATGCATGTGTATACACAGTTCATGGGTGTCGATGAGCCTGCTGTTCTGTTCTACCACTCTATCAAACTGTCTGATCCCGTCCCACACTTGGTATTACAGTGGTTATGTCGTGTATTTGGTTGAATAAATTTTTTCCCTACTTTTCTTTTTTAAAGTTATTCCTGATGGGTGTGGTGGCACACTCTTTTAATCCCAGCACTCAGGAGGCAGAGGCAGGTGGATCTCTGTGAGGTTGAGGCCAACCTGGTCTACATAGTGAGTTCCAGGTCAGCTGAGGCTACAGGGAAACCCTATCTCAAACAACAAACTAGCTTAAAAAGTTATTCCTTTATTGAGTTCCTAAAAAAGAAATCCAACTGGCATATTAATTGGCTTTGTCTTACATTAATCATTAATATAATTAGGTCTTTATAAAGCCATCCAATATAAGTCATATTTTATTAGGTCACTCAATTCAAAAGCATGGAACCTGCTCTAGTCATTCAGAACACTTTTTGTCCTTATTAGAACATTTTGAATGTTTATAGTTCTGTGAGTTCTTCATTAATGAACTCCTACGTATTTGGTAATTCATGTTGCTATTGTAAATAGTATCTTTGTAACAATATTTTCTAGCAGCTACTTGTGGGTGGAGACAGATGCTGTTGATTTTTACAAGCTGATCTTGTGCTTGACAAACTTGCTGAACTCAGCAGTTCTCATGTGTTTGAACCTTTGCTTTTTCTAAGTTGATGGACTGTTTTTCCAGTATAATAAGAAATGTACCCCCATCCCCCAGTCTCTGTGGTCATAGTTGGTGGGAACTAGGGGAAATGTGGCTCACTAGGAAGTGGAAAATGTCTAGGCCTTTGTACTCTGACATGTGGGTTCCACTTAGCTTTGAGGACTTGATGTTGGGCTACCAACCACAGAGATGGAGATGGTGACCTAAAGTCCTATTCATGGAAAGAGGGAGAAAGAAAAAGAAGGAAGACAGAGGAAAGAGAAAGGTATAGGGTATGAGGGTGGGTAGGCCAAGACAGGTCAGCCTGGGACTTGAGAGGCAGCTGGGACAGTGATGCTAAAAAGGCCTCAGATTCCAAATGAGCAGCTGGACCAGATGACCCACAGTCTGGCGATGACATCTGAAGAAGCCCTGGGGATCATTGTTCACCTAATTTGGGACAGGGAGGAGCTCTGGGCTAACACAGTCTTGGGTGCTGACAGTCCCTTCACCTCAGCAGTTAAGAGAGGTCTCGCTCCATTAGAAGCCACTGCACTTCAGGGACCATGACCCCCAAGTTTCCCAAGCCAAAGAAGGACTCTGGATCCAAAACTTCTATACCTTAGAGTTCTTGGAAGTCAGAGCTAAACCCAGAAGGCACCCAGTATTGGCTTCCCAGCTTGGTCCAAAGAGAAGTTCGTTGAGACAGGATTAACAGTGTTAGGAACCTTATGCCCACCTCTTGGTCACCTTGTTAAATGAGATGCTGTAGCTGAGAAGAAAGGCTGCTTTGGTTTGGAAACCCTGTGTGCCTGTGAGAAACAATAAATGGGGCTATCTCTGCCATACACAGTATTCCAGGGACACTGGAGACAGGAGGTGGTTAAGCAGCCCTAATTAGAAACCCTGATTTCAGCTGCTGGCAGAGGGGCTATGAAATCAGGAAGTGAAGAGGGCTTTGTGCTCTCTCCTGGATGAAATAGAAACACTGCTTGTGGCTGAGCTTTGCTTGGTTCAGCTCAACTGCCCCCTTTTGCTTCTTTCCTTGATTGTTTTTAGTGACTTCACCCAGACACTGGAGCCCCAAACCTCCTGAAGAACTTGCTTCCCCCTGCAGTCCGTCTGTCCGTCCACTCCCCGACCCTGTCCCCCCATGGAAACTGGGATGAGCTTAGACACTCAGGCAGGTCTATTGCTGCAGGAAGCAAAAGATACTTTCAGACCACACTCCTGTGCCAGGGCCTAGAAGTCTCCCACAGAGCCTCACCCAGCCTGTAGGAAACTCTTGAAGAGGCCAAGCTCTCCTGTCAATTTAGAGAGAGAGAGAGAGAGAGAGAGAGAGAGAGAGAGAGAGAGAGAGACTGAAAAGCAAAGCTGACCAACGGAAGGATGAGAGAGCAACCCAGTCTAGTAACACAAATCCCCTGAGCTTGCCAAGTTAAGTGCTTCCAGGACCCGGACAGCAAAAGCAGGCTCCCCCAAAGCCTGTGAATGAGAGCAAGCCTCTTGTGCTCCTTTTCCTGTTATGACCTGTCTCTACAGGCTGCTGTGGCTGTGAAACAACTGCAGTGACTCAGCTTTATAAATAGGACACTGAGAGTAAAAATTACAGGAAATTCCCAGAGTCTCCTGCCTGTCTTATTTTAGGTGTGCAGCTCACACAGGAGCCCGGCTTTCTCTTCCAGCCTCGGCTTCCACACAGTATCCTTGGAGGCACACCCTCTGCTCTGTGCCTGGACTTGCCTCAGGGGTCGGAAAGGAATTCCAACGGAAGGGTCTCCGCTCTCACACAGGACAAAGGCTGTTCAGGTACATACCCAGTGCTGCCCTGTTACCTTCCTATTCACTACTAGGAAGAAGGCACATTTGCAATCAGCATTTTGTGAATGAGGAAACTGGGATTCAGACCCATGTCTGACTCACTCCAGATCTCAAGAGGTTAACCACATACTCAGCCTCTCCTAACACAGGCAAGCAGATATAGGCCAGAAAGGAAGCCCTCTGCTTGGGGTAGGAGAGGGATGCCAGTGCCCTGGGTCTTTGGCTGCCGCCTCCCAACCTCCGTACCCCTCCACAACTTCCCTACCCCCACATCCTTGACTTTTATTTGGGGCGGGGGCTGATGGAAAGCCATTGACTTGGAGTTAGTTGCTCAAGGGCTCCTGCTGTAACAAGTGGATAGAGCTGCTGCTGGGGTTGGAAGGACTCATCGCTCCTTGCTGGTCTCAGATCTAAATGCTGTTCAAATATTTGCCCAACAATTCCCAGTGTGCTTTGGAACAAGCACAGGAGCAGCCCTCCCCCAGGCCCCAACCCCACCCCCGCTGAGTCGCTGATGCCCAGGCTTCTACAGAAATGTGGGTGCAGGCCCTTTCACCAGCTCTGGCTTCTTGAACAACGCCCTCGTAATTAGCTAGGCTCTGTTCACCAGTGGTCTGATGACAAGGGTGGACTCTGTGGCTAGGCTGCTGGTCACAGTTGGCACCTTTTGCATTTTTTCAAGGAATCTGCTTCACTCCTGCCTCCAGCTGCTGGGCCTGCCCACACTTTTCTGAGCTACAGAACTGTTATCCCCAAAGATCTGTGAGATTTCTCTCCCTAGATGCCCCTGAAGCTTCTAAATTCATCAGGTTCAAAGCAGGTGATCCAAACTGGCTGTCTTGTCTGCTCTTCTTCAGTTAGTGGCCCCAGCTCCTCCTACTCTAGCTGGAACCATTGGCACATCCTTAAATCTGCTGCTCCCTATCTGACCCTCCCTATTTAACTACCTGTACTTCCTGGCTTCTTTGGCTCAAGCAGCCCCCAAATCTCAGTGTACCTGCTGAAAGGCACAGTGCTATGCCATCTTGACCACATCTCTCCTTTTCCTGCTCTTTTCTTCACTCTAGAGTGGGCACACGACCCGAGTCAAGCTCATCAGAGCCCTCCCCTGGAATTTTTCAAGGGTAGAGTTAGGCATCTCTGTCTTCTCTAAACACCAGCTGGAAATCTGGGAATCCAGAGATGTTGTGACCAAGTACCCAGCTGTGCGGAAAAGTGTTCTGCAGGGAGGAGTGAGGCCGTGCTGAGATGGGCTGCATGCTGCTACCACTGATGGAGAAGGAATTTTGTAGGCATCGAGTTCCCAATCCAGTCCCAAGGCCAGTTCCAGCTGCCCCAACCCATCCTCCACTACCACCCCACTGAGGGTCCTTCCCAATTCCTTCAGCATTTATTTATTTATTTATTTATTTATTTATTTATTTATTTATTTGACACTGCAGTCTAAGTTGTCCTGCAACTCACTATGTAGCCCAGGCTAGCCTTGAATTGACAGCAATCCTCCTGTTCTGCTTGTGAGAGTACTGTGATTACAAGTGTAAGCCCCCATGCCCAGCTCAACTTTTATCTTTGTGTGGTGGTGGTGGTGGTGGTGGTGTGTGTGTGTGTGTGTGCGTGTGTGTGTGTGTGTGTGTGTGTGTGTGTTCATATGTATTTGCACAAGTGTGTGGAGGCTGGAGATTACTTCAGGTTTCTTCCTCAATCACTTTCCATCTTATTTTTTGAAACAGGGTCTCTCACTGAACCTGGAGCTCACCAGTTGGATTAGGCTAGGCTGGCTGGCCAGTGATCCCCAGAGATCTGCCTGTCTCCACCTTCCAAATGACGAGTTTACAAACATAGGCCACCCAGCTTTTTACATGGGTTCTAGGGATCCAAACTCAGGTCCTTATGCTTCAAGGCAAGCAATTTCCTGACTAAGCCAACTCCCCAAGGCCCCTCAATTTTTATTTTTAAAAAGGTCAAGCTATGAAGACCTTACAGCACCTAGCTTCACCAACTATTAGCATTTCATGACATCGGAATGCTCTTTTCCTCCTCAGTCATGTACACAATTTCTTTCACCCATGTGAAAATAAGTTCCTTCTTCATACTTCTGTAAATATTTCTGTGTCTCTCTTCTAAGAAAATGAGCATTTTCCTATATCATCACAACACCATGATCACATTCAAGAAATTTAACAATGATTTATCATTTAATATAATTATCGATTTGGCAAGACAAATTTGCATATGGATGTAAGATACTTTTATAGTTGATTTTTTTTTTGTTTTTCAAGGGCCAATCAAGAATGACAAATTGCATTTAGTTGTCAAATCCCTTTATTCTGTCCTCTAGACTAGTTCCTCTGTCCTTCTTTGTATTTCATAATGTTATTTTGTGCCAAATGCCTCAATTTACATTTTTCTCATGATTAGACTAGGTTGTACTTATATATTATGTATATCTCTATCTATCTATCTATCTATCTATCTATCTATCTATCTATCTATCTATCATCTATCTATCAAGACTCTTATTATAGCCCAGGCTGGACTTGAACTTGGGCTCCTCCTGCCTTAGCCTCTTAAATTCAAGGATTACAGGAGTGTGTAGGAATGACCTTGGGACAAATCTGCCTGTCTCCACCTCCCCGGCACTGAGTAGTTTACAAACACATGTAACCTTTTAGATTAGAAACTTTTTGGCTGTTTGTAACCAAAAAATTAATCTTATGCTTTGAGATCATTTAACACTATCTCAGCTTGCTTATAATGTAAAATAAGCTTACTGGGTCTTAGGCTCCTCTTGTAACCTAAACAGGCAACTTTACCCCTTATGACCCTTTCTTGCCCGTGACCCAGAACAATGTGTGTGTGTGTGTCTTGTGAATATCAAGTGTTACAAGCAGTAAATATTCCTTGGAAGCAATGAGATTTATTCCATCTGTGTTTCCAACAGGTGGGATTAGATTGATAACATCTGTTTGTACTTGCGTGTTCTGTTCTAGGTCAATAGAGGTCAGAAAGGACAAAATTCTTCTCTGATAAGAAAAGTGGCCACTTTTACTTCCCCTGTTTCTTGCTGGATGAATGTTTTCAATAAGAAAGGTCTTTGTTTGAGAGCACAATTCCAAGAAAAATCTGAACAGTCCAAGCCTCCACTCTTTTTTAAGTGGATGTTAAGAGCAGCTAACCCCTGCACATACAGTGAGCAACAGTGCACAGAGGAATCCTGAGCCGAGGAATTAGAATCTCTTTTTTTTTTAATTTATTTTTATGCATATGTGTGTATTTCCTGCATGTAGGTAAGTGCACCTGTGTTGCCCAGTGCCCGCAGAGAACAGAAGAGGCTGTCGGATCCCCTGGAACTGGAGTTATGGACAGTTGTTAGCTGCCATGTGGGTGCTGGAATTTGAACCCAGTCTTCTGCAAGAACAGCCAGTGTTCTTAACCGATGAGCCATCTCTCCAGCTCCAAGAATTAGAATCTTTTATGACAGGCGGACATGCCCTGACCTCTTCAGCAAAAGGAGGCAGTATCCTTATTTTACTGGAACACTAAATGTGCCAGGATTTGCTCTACAGGAAACACTTTCAGTCTTCCAAGACTTCTCATTCTTAGAATGAGAGCCAATTACACAGGCAGCAAAAGCTTCTTAAAAGACAGCCAGATATGAGACCCGTAGCCTACCAGATGCTGGCTAGTTACTCACGCCACAATCTTGTCATGGGACTCCTGTTTGGCTGGTTGTTCCCAGTCTCCATTTCTACGTCTTCTGTGGTGGACCCCACCTCCTCCCCACTGCCCATTGATGGACACCCGCCTTCCCTGGTGCAGGTCTGCAGTTCTGTCTTGCCTAGTAGCCAGGTATGGCTGTGTAACTCAGTTCAGAGTGGTGGGCCTTCAGTAAGTGCAGCTTCAAGGACAGAACTATGCCTCTCTCTGCCTTTTCCTCTTCCTGAACATGAACTAGCAGCCTCTTCCTTTTGGCACTTTCTAGTCTCCTCCCCTGCCTCATTCTTCTCCACAGTAGGTAACACCATCTGATGCTATTTTGCTTATTCTGTTTATCGCTTGCCTCCTCTCACTAAAATGTAGACACCACAAACAGTGTGGTTACCAAAATTGGTTTGCATCAATTGTTAAAATAATGAAATGTTTCTGTACCAGTTGGTGGCTGGTCATTCCCTATGTGTTCCCTCTCCATTGCCACAACACTTCCCAGGCACCAAACTGTCTTACTCTGTTTGGGCTGCCATAGCAAATTCCACAGACTGGGTGGCTTGAACAACAGACATTTATTTCTGACCATTTTAGATTCTGGGCAGTACAAAATCTAGGTGCCAGTCAGTTCAGTTCCTGGGAAAGTCTTGCTACCTGGGAGTTCCCACATGTGGAGAAAGAGAAATCAAGAAAGATAATTATCTTGTGTCTCCTCCTATAACGGTATGAAGCCTATCAGTCATGGACTCCGCCCTCATGACCTCATAGAGGCCCCAGTTCCAAATCCTATGGCATTGGAGATTAGGATTTCAACATTTGAGTTTTGAGAGAATATAAGCATCCAGTCTACCAATTCAATAGTCTTTGACTCACACAGTGAGAGGTGTCCAGGACACCACTTCTGCATTAGGGCCAGTGATGTCCTGATTATGCAGTGCTCACATCATGCCCCCAGCATGCTCCATAAGTTTTGTGAATGAATGCAGGACATACTCTTCCACCTTGAACTCCAAAGGAGCTGGAATCACAATTTTCAACAAAAATTAATGCCAGGAACATATCAAGAAAGAAAGCCAGGCCAGGCATGATGGCACACACATTTAATCCCAGCACTTGGGAGGCAGAGGCAGGCAGATCTCTTGTGAGTTCAAGGGCAGCCTGGTCTACATAGAGAGTTCCAGGCCAGCTGGAGCTATAGGGAGACCCTGTCTCAAAAAGACCAAAAACAAAAAATGAAAAACTGAAAATACCCAAAATGTCCCCTAAAGGACTTGTGTGTTGAAGGGTTGGTCCCTGGCTGTTGGAGCCAGTCATCAAGAGGTAATTATTGGAAGGTGAGGGTTCTGAGCATATCAATGGGTTAATCCAATGATGGAGTTATAATTTGATGGCATTATAGTTTGAAAGTGAAGGGAGGGGAGGTGGGGCCTGTTGGGAGAAGTCAGTAACAGGGGGGAGGGGTACTGTCATGCCATTGAAGGGTATCTTATCCCTAGCCTCTTATCTCACTCCCTGCTTCCTGGCCACTACAAGGTGAGCAGCTCTGCTCCACTCTGCCCTTCTGCCAAGATGCCTTGCCTCACCAGAGGCCAAAAGGAATGGAGTCACATGATCATGAACAGAAGGCCTTGAAACCCTGAACCAGAGTCTCTCTTTTAAGTGATTTTCTCAAATACTTATCATGGTGAAAAGTCTGATTAACATTCTATGATCCAAGCAATTCATTGTTTTAGAATCTACCTTTGAGAAATACATGTTTGCACAGGGAGGCATTGCTTGGAATAATAGAAGTTAAATAGCCTAATAGTAGTCTAGCAGTAGAGAACAGCTAAACTGTGGTCTTGTTACAGCACACTGTGGGAGCCCACTTAACAGTGACAAAATGGAGAATGGTCCATGCAAACTAATGTGCGCTCTTGCATGGTTTTTATTTCCTCTTCCTAACCTCCTCCCCTTCTTTTTTTTTTTTTTTAGGTAAACCCTCAATCTGGCCTAGAACTCACTTGCCATGCAGGCCACACTGGCCTTGAGCTCTCCTGCTGCCTCAGCATCCCAAATGCTGGGATTACAGCATACCCAGTCTCTTGCAAATTTCTTTCTTTCTTTCTTTTCTTTTTTTTTTTTTTTTTGGTTTTTTTGAGACAGGGTCTCCCTGTAGCCCCAGCTGTCCTGGAACTCACTATATAGACCAGGCTGGCCTTGAACTCACAGAGATCTGCCTGCTTCTGCCTCCCAAGAATTGGGATTAGAGGCATGTACCACCACACCCAGTACAAATTTCTTATTGAGAGGAAAATAGCAAGTTGAAAAGAATAATTACAGGATTTGTATATAAACCCCACCACCAAATAATGTTGTGTTTTCTTTTTAAAACTTCCCCCAAATATTATTGTTTTATGTATACAGAAACTTTGGGGAATAAAAATAACAATCATTTATAAACACATCATAAAATTTGTCTTGCTTTGTGTGTGTGTGTGTGTGTGTGTGTGTGTGTATGTGTGTGTGTGTAAGCATGTATACAAACCACAGCACACATGCAAAAGTTTGAGGACAACTTGCAGGGTTGATTCTCCTCTTTCTACCATTTATTTAGGTCCTGGGGAAATACTCAGGCCATCAGTCTTGATGGAAAGCACCTTTATGTATTTGCCCCAGGCTTGCTTTAAATAGGAACCATATTTACCATGTAGCCTGTACAATAAAACAACTTACTTCAAACCCACTTACTTCAACTTACTTACTTCAAACTTACTTCAACTTACTTACAACTTCTTCAAATGTTTATTGAGCATAGTCCAGCACAAATGAAAATTCAATCCCTGGCCAGGGGTAGCAGGGTCAGTCTCTTCTTCTGAGAAGTTCATCACTCCAATTAAGCAGATGAAAGACCCTTAAAGAATTATGAGCTCCATCCTGGGATATAGTGGGCATCCACACTAGGTGAGATTAGATGTTGTCACCTGCCAAATACACCATAGAGGTCCCAGCTGGAGTGGACACGACTATTCTGAATTTGTCTAGAGATGTCATGCATACCCAGGCCTGGCTCAAGGCCCCTGGCCCAGCCCGTAAGGGGTAACAGGCAAAGGCATGACATGCCAAGATATCTGACCACCACTGTGAGGGCAGAGGGTTGCAATGGTCACAAGGAGGAGGTACAGAAGGGAGGAAAAAGGGAGGCCAGGTGAGCTGCTGGGTCTCAGAGAGCAGGGAGGCAGCAAGAGAGGAAGCCACAGGATTGCAGAGTTTCCAAGTCCATTGCAAATAACCTGCACCATTGTCTAACCAAATTTACAAATCACAGATTCAAAGACAATATGACCATGAAATACAATATGGCAGCTTCACCATAGGCTCGTGGCTTCCTTCTGAGTGCAGGGCCTCAGTGATTGTACCATTTCAGGCTTGTAGATCTGGCCCTGATCAGAACTTAAAGGAGGCCAGAAAGACCCCAACAATGGGTTGCCCTCCACCTGCCCAGTCTTTTCCAGAGGGCCCAGCTGTCCTTTCAGGTCAATTGTCTGAGGAAGCCTGTGAGGGATAAGGGGGCTGTTCCTTCCTCCCATGGTCCCATCAGCTGGGCAGGATGGCCTTGCCTCTTAAAACCCACATCAAAGAAAAGCAGCAGAGGGGCACCGCACAGGGATGGCCAGGAGGGACAGTGGTTCTGTCTGAAAAATCTCTCTGAACCATGGTTATCTCAGATTCCATTGTGACTTCCTACCTGCAGTGTGACCACCCTGCTTGCCCAACCCTGCCCCTTTTCAGTTTTGAGGACCTGCAGGGACAAAGGATCACTGGCTGTTCTCAGTCAAGTGATGCAGTTATTTCCACTCGTGTTCAAATATGCAACACACGGACATCTCAGTGTCTCCCTCCTGTGAGCCATTAAGTCAGCAAGATCTTTCCAACCAGGTAGACTCATGGGAGAGGCGGGCTGTGGGAGACAGGGGATAGAGCAGGACACTGGGAGAGTCTGCAAGGTTGAGCACACTTGGTGAAAGCTGAGGGCCAGCTGGGATCAGGGTGCTGGTGCCCTGGAGAACATTCTCTTGGACTTCACTGGTGTCCACGCACACAGGAGAGGACCAAGAGCAGTCCTGCTGTGACCCAACCACAGCCTGTAGTCACTGTGAAAAGCAGCCACCCTCACCCTCCCTGATGGCAGCGGAGTGCTGGAGAAGGTAGTGCAAAGAAATTAAATTCAATTAATGTCTTCAACCCTTTAATTTAGGATGGCCCCAAAGAAAAGTCTGCAAAAGAAATTCATGCCTTTATTTCTTCAAATTATTGGTATGTTTTCCTTGTTCTCTGATGTTTTCAGTAAGTGCTGTCTCCAAGGCTGCACTGAAGAGCTCTCAGGACAGTTATTTAACTAAGGAGAACTAGCAAGGACAACCCAGCTTTTGTGACAATGCCAACAGAAAGTAAAGAAGATACTAAGAAAAAAACTAGAGTGGGGAAGCGTTGAGGTTTTTTTTTTTTTTTTTTTTTTTTAAGAAAAGGAAAATGAGGGCTGGGGTTTAGCTCAGCAATAGTGGACTGCTTGCCTAGCATGCACGAGGGTCTGAGTTCAATCCTAGTACTGGGGCTGGGGAGTAAAATGGATTTCTTTACTATAGAGCCCTGAGTATATAAGCATGTAATAGGTCTTTACAAGAAGCACGGGAGGCTGAGTTGTGTTTGCTGGGTTATGACACCTTCATTTCTGTGCTCTTCTTCCTGGGAGGAATGTGGACAGTCTAAGGTATTTTCTCTGAAACCTGCTTGAGGAACAGGTTCATGATGCAACCCTGCATGTAAGGAATGTGAAGAAAACCAGGCTTGGAGGCCTCTAGAAAGATTTTCTTAGCTCTTAATACATAAGTATTTGCCTCTTCCTATCTTTGGACATCAGCATGTGCAGACATGAGCCTGGAGCAGTTGCAGCCCTATTGAAATCACAAGGAGAAAGTATAGTCTGTCAGAGACACTGACCTTGACCTCTGATCTTTAGCAATTGATTAATGGCACTAAATGCCCCATTGGGTTTGGATCTTCTTGTTTTAAGTGGTGGCATAATCTGTGATGTCAGCTTATGGCATCCTGAAACCATCAATACAAAAACAGAGTTCTCACCTCAAAGGCAATGAGATACCTTATGCTGGAACCAAATATGAATGACCATGGCCTGAGAACACAATTCAGGCTATCCCAAATGCCATGTTCCAACTTGTTAACAGTTTCATGAAGGTTTTATAGTAACAGAGCAAGGGAAATCATAAATAAGACACTTTTTACCTATATTGGTGGAAACATCAGGTAGGCAGGTCTCTGTTAGAGACCTCAGATGATATCAATGACAGTCTTAGCCTTCAGGCTAGTAGAAGTTGGGGGTCTGTTTGTACATTCCAAAAGGATTGACCTAAGAGTCATAAGGATATTAGGTCACACACAGAGGTTGTCAATAAATAGCTAGGCCAACATACTTTGGCTCCCAACATTCCTGTTCTCCACAATTCTAGAAGTTTTAAAAACTCAGAATTGTAGAATGTTTAACACAGATATGGCTTAAAAAAAAAAACAAGAATTCAAGGCATGAAATCAAAGGAGACCTGGTCTATTTGACAGTCCCCAGTTTGTTGGACCACAGTAGATCATTCAGACAGGGCTCTAATGAGACTGCTTCAGGAAAGGCCCTAGAGAGAAAGGACATGGAATTGGATGGCAGAAACTCCAGATTCCGTGTAAGGCTCTAAAAATCACAGAAGTTCCTGTGTCTCATTTCCAACTCTGTGAAAAGAGCCTGCTGACCAAGACAATCCAAGTCAGGCGCTTAGGCTTGGGCTGGAGCTCATGGAGAGTGCTTGCCTAGCAGGTATGAAGAGGCCCTGGGTTCTATCCCCAGTAAATAAAAAACTGTCAGGTGCCCAATACTACGCACGGCACATAGTGAGTACGTAAATAGTTGTATTAACACAGTGAGAGGAGGGGCAGTGCAGTTTCAGTCTCGTTGATATCTAAGAGGTCTAACCATTCCAAAGATGAAACCTTTGCTGGTTTCATCATACCCATCTGTGGAGCTCTCACCTCTGCGCAGCAGGGAAAAGATAAAGATACTGTTCTAGTTTGATTCTCCATTGCTGTTTCAAAACATTGTGACCAATACCAACTTGGGGAGGAAAAGGTTTATTTGTCTTACATCTTCAGGGTCACAGCTCTTCACTGAGGGAGCCCAAGGAAGGAACTCAGGGCAGGAACCTGGAGGCAGGAGCTGAAGCACAGGCCATGGAGGAATGCTGCTTACTGGCTTGTGCCCCTGGCCCAAGCTCAACCCATTCTCCCACACAATACAGGATCATCTGCCTAGGGGTGGCACCACCCACAGTGGGCTGATCCTGCCCACATCATTCAATAATCAAGAAAATGCCCCACAGACATGGCCACAGGCCAGTCCAGTGGAGGCAATTCCCCAGTTGAGGCTCCATCGACCCAAGTATGTCAGGTTGACAACTAAAGCTATCCAGCACAGCTACCATAGATGTTTTAGGTAAGTATTCTAACTCTGGGGACCACAGTCTCTAAAGCAAATACAGGCTTATCTGGGTGCTCCCAGGAGGGTGTGTCCCTCTGTACAAACTCTTGGCTCTAGGATACTCTTCAGTGGGAACTTCCATGTGGACCAGATGCCTGGCTGCCCCAGACTGGCACTCTCTGGTCTAGATGCTTGTGTGGGCGCCAAGACAATTGAGTTCTCACAGGCCTGGCTGGGACTCAGCAGCAGCTGTCAGGAAGCTGACCTAGAGCTACATAGCTCTCTCTTTTCTTCTCTTCCATGAAGGTATTTTATCTGCATGTAGAGTATGTATATATTGTATCCTAGAAGAGGAACTCCTGGACTTGCTCTCCTGTGTGGTTTTTGTTTCGCCTCCTTTTGGTTCATGACATCATCAGAAGTCACCAATACACTAAAAATATACTGACAGAATGAGAGTAACCTGCTAATCTTCCAGATCTTTGAGTTGCACATCAAATCTGAAGTGAATCATTCCATGCTTGTTCAATTTGCCTAAAAAAGTCACAACAATTTCCCCAGGTCTGTGATCAACAGTGATTTTGAATGCCCCATGCTTAATCACAGTTAGAAACTAGATGGTAACTTTGGTGTGTTCTAGTAAGAATCCAGAGTTTGCTCTTTCCTGCACTGTGAGTGCTCCCAAGAGTGTGTGCAGGGACACACATGCACCATTATGGCAGCAGCGGAAGATGGGAATAACATGGGGACTCTGCTCTGCTTTAGTTGGGCTGATGAAGAGCAACAAGAGGAAGTGCATGTGTATCAATTTAGAGGCATGGATACTTGATGAATGTGGTAGTCTGGGAGGGCTTCCTGGAAGAGGTGAATCTTGAACTTAGTTATTATACAAACCTAGGCTTGTCTGATGTGCCCAGGAATCACTAAGGGGCAGGCTTGGCCTATGAGTATGAATCTCTAGATGAACACTCTGCCACTGAGTTACATCCCAGTCCCATGGGTTTGTGTTTCTAACAAGGTGCTTATGCTTTGCATAGCAAAGTTATAAAGGGTGACTAAGAGTTGTCCCACTGAAAGGGGGTCATTCAGGGAGGTAATTCCTAGCACCAGGGAACCACAGTGGGGGTGTATGTGAGAAGTACCCTGGAGAGTAGGGGTTTGGGGAGGGAGTAGGTGAGACAGAAGAGGTGGGGCGGACTTTGCCTAAGAGTGCACGTGAGAAGGGCTTGGTGGAGAGAAGGATGGAGCTTGGACTTATCCTGTGGGACACAGTGATTCTCAGGGTAGCTGGCCTCAGTTCCATCAATTCCTGTGGGCACTTGTTAGGCATGTGCTTCTGTTGGCCCCATCCAGCAGAATATTGACTTATTGGGTCTGGAGAGGAGTTCAAGAACATGCATTATTATTTTTACTTTATTATTCTATTTATATTTTTATAATTATAGTCTGACTATGTTGCTGGATAAACAAATAATCTTTCTGTCTTAGCCTCTCAAGTGCTACAGCTACTGATCCATGCCACTATAACCAGTAAAGTATGCAC
>NW_008335287.1:1735633-1747888 GCF_000622305.1 Nannospalax galili
TTATTTGTTTTTTTTTTAATTCTTGAATTGAGTAACACTTTATTCTATAAAATAGGTGTTCTTGAGAGTCTGCTTTTTAAGTGTCTTATTAATTCTTTGAGAAACTCATACAATGTATTGTAATCACATTCACCCCATATTCTTCCCCTTAAGTTCTCCCAGACCCACCCCCGCCTCCCCATACCCAACTTTGAGTCCTTTTTTATTTTTGTAACCCATCAAGTCCAATTTTTGCTGCCCATATACTCCTGGGTATGGGGCCATCCACTGGAGCATGGTGGAGCTACCAGGGGCCACACCCTTAGAGAAAACTGACTCTCCCTCCCCCAGAAGCCATCAATTAATTGCCCATAGCTCCTCTGTTAGGAGTGGGTGTTCATGAACCCCTTCCCACTCCATGCTAGAATGACTTATCTTGTGCAGACGAGTGCAGCTGCTGTGTGCTCATGAATGCAGTGGTCCTTTCATGTCTAGAAGACACTGTTTGACTCTGGTTCTTACAATCTTTTTAGACTTTCTTCTGTGAGAGTCCCTGAGACTTGTGGGGTGTGATATAGATGTCCTATTTGTGGCTGAGCACTCCACTGACACTCTGTACTTTGACCAGTGTGAGTTTCTGTATTAACCACTGTCCACTGTACAAAGAAACGTCTGAGAGCTGTACTAATCTACAGGGAGTGAGATAACCAAGAGGCCATCGGCTGTATTGTCTTGAGGCTTTCCAGGATATCCCTGACCAACAACTTGAGGAGGGTCACCCCACACTTGGCACTGGGCCTTTTTTTTTGCAAACTACGGGCGCATAATCCTCATGTGTAGGGTAACTCCAATTAAGCTATTTTATATGATATGTAGATATGAAGTTTACAAAATAGATTCCCATATGACTTTTTTTTAAATTTATTTTGGTCTTTTTGAGACAGGGTCTCCCTGTAGCCCCAGCTGTCCTGGAACTCACTATGTAGACCAGGCTGGCCTTGAACTCACAGAGATCTGCCTGCCTCTGCCTCCTGAGTGCTGAGATTAAAGGCGTGCACCACCACGCCTGGTCCATATGACTTTTTAAAACATCCTTAGTAAGGGAACTGACACTGAGTCTAACCACTCCAACAGCTATCAAAATACCTGAAAGCAAATCCTAAATCCATCACTCTCCAGTCCAGCCTTGGAAGACAAAAGAAAAATGATAAGGAACCCAATAGAGAGATGCTTTTGGAAGCCCTTGTCAAGATATTCCAATGGACTCATGTGAACATTTGAAAATTGCCCTGTTCTGACTTTTTTCTAGTTCCCTGTCTAGAACTTGTAATGCTAATTACTCTTGCCTTTGCTTCTCCTTCACATCTCCTATTCATGATTCAAGGACTTTCTTTTCCCCGTTATGCAATTTGGGAGTCTTTTAGATAGACCCACTGAAAGGGTACTCCAACTGCCTCACCCTGCGTCCCTGTTCAGCATGGAAGAAGCCAGAGTAGTCTGTGTCCCGATTCCCTATTGGCAATTTGGGTAACTCCTTCAGAGGATGGTGTGATAAGAACAGGAAGTAGGAACTGGCTAGGCAGTTAGGGTAAAAAGACCCCAAAGAAAAGGAGACAGTTTCTTGGTTAAAACTCACAATGTCCTTGGGCCTCTTAGCTACCTACTTCGTTCCAAAGGCCAAAAACGTCAAAAATATTTGGGAGCTTTTGTCTAATCCTTAAAAGATTTTAGGGTTACCTCTTCAGAAGGGGGAATGTTAGAGCAGCCAAAAGCCCCATAAAAAAAAAAAAAAGAAGAAGAAGAAAGAGCACATGAACTTATCAGAAAAAAGTGATGGGAAGATATGGGAGGAGTTGGAGGGGATGGAGTGGGCATGGATTTGATCAAAACACCTTATATGCATGTATGAAATTCTCAATAAATTATTTATTTAAAAAAATAAATAAAAGGGGGAAAAATCCTTAGTGTTAGTTTCCCCTCCTGACCCCCTCCCTCCACTGCCCTAACCTCCCATCCTTCTCCCCACTCTAACCTCCCTCCCCATTCCTCCCCCTTTCCCTTCATATGGAAATCTGCATTTTTAAGAAGCCCCCAGTGTGAGGGCTAAAGACCTTCAGACAAGAAAGCTTGAGTTAGATGTGCATTTGGGGCAAAAGCCAGGAAGCAGGGAAGACAGGGGCAGGGGGGATTGTGCAAACCAAGGACTTGGGTCAGGATGCTGACATCTGGAATGAAGAGGAGGTGAAACCCAAAAAACCCATCACTGCTTCTAGCATACACACCCATCCCCAGTGATGTGCTTCTTCCAGCATGGCCACACCTTCTAAGACCTCCCCAAACAGCGCCACCAACTGGGACAAAGTGTACGAATACTTGGAGCCTATGGGGGACATTTTCATGCAAACCACCACACAGGTAATGCACTCATACACATAACATAAAAATGATAAATTAAATATTTTTAAAAAGAATAGGAATTGGGCCAATGCTGGGATCAAGATGGAATGAGATGTACCCCTGGGGCTGGCCTCGGGGCCAGGCACACTACTCCCAAGAGGCCATGTGTGTGTGCTGGGCTGTGTGAGGAACCTTATCACACAGGATGAATATTTTCCTGACCTTAGGTACTTTTATATTGATCTCAAAATCCTGAACTCAGGACTTGGCAAGTAAGGAAGATAATAGCTGAGAGCCAGGATGGCAGTGGTGTGCCTGCAACGTGGCAGTGGCTCTCAGAGGGGTGCGCTGGGCTATGGGATAAACGGCCCAAGGTTGTAGACAATGATGAGGACCACGAGGACAACAAAGATGATAGGGGTGAGGGGGTGGGGTTGTTCATGCTCCTCTGACCCACATGTGCGCTCTCCAATAGTCTGGCCCAAGGCACAGTGAAGGTGGGGGCAGGAAATGACCTCCGTGTTTCAATCAGAGGTTTTAAAACATGACTCCAGTAAGAAGATGTCTCGTCGCCTGTTCCCCCTGACCATGGAGGAAGATGTGAAAACAGCAGACACCAAAGAAGCCAACGGGATCCTTGACCATAGAAAAGAAAAACACTCGATCCATCTATCTCCTTCAGTAAAAGTAGTTTTCTCCAATACTGATATCCCTCTAGCGAGAAATTCAAGCCAACAAGTTGCCTCTGTTTGCTGCACAGAAACCAAAATGTTCTTCTTAAACACAAGTATAATCATGTATACAGAGTAATGGAGGCAGAAAAATAGTAGGAACCAATGAAATTGAAATTATGACCTCTCCTGTGAGCCTGGAGCTGTGATCCTCTCCTGTGAGCCTGGAGCTGTGATCCTCTCCTGTGAGCCTGGAGCTGTGATCCTCTCCCGTGAACTGGAACTGTGGTCCCCTCCCGTGAACTAGAGCTGTGGTCCCCAACCATGAACCATGGTTCCAACATTCCTGTGGTGGTGAACTGATGACAGAGCAGATTGGAGGATAGGCAGCAGTTTCAGCCTTCTCTGAGTGGCAGCTCTCCCCGTAACCCCTTCCCCCCAGGTCTCAGGTTGTACATAACAGTGGCTTTGCCTCTGTGTTGTGCTTATGCTGGGGACAGGGGAGGTTTCTGTCATTTGCAGATTCTAGACTTGGAAGGACTGATTTTCTTTTTAAAAAAAAAATTATTTATTATTTTTATTTTATGTGTATGAGTATATTGCCTGCACGTAGGTAAGTGCACCCATGTCGTGCAATGCCCATGGAGGACAGAAGAGGCCATTGGATCCCTAGAACTTGAGTTACGGATGGCATGTGGGTGCTGGGATTTGAACCCAGGTCTTCTGCAAGAACAACCAGTGTTCTTAACCGCTGAGCCATCTCTCCAGGCCCAGGATTGATTTTCAAAAATGGACTTCCCACCCCTCTTGATGGCCAGCTATGGTGTTGACTCCATACATGGTCCTGGGCAACCAGGCCTTGATGCTGGACCTCTGTCCCATTTGCAGGCACCAAGAGGGTGTCCATCATTTTTCTATTACTCTTCTACAGCCCCAATTTGCCTTCACCTGTGCCCTATAGACAATGTAAATCACCTAACTGATCTAGAGACCAAAAAAAAAAAAAAGGCCCACAGTCTGGGAAGTTAAAAAAAAAAGCACAGTCACATAAGTTGAGCTGTGTATTATAATAATTGTGATAATTGTGTTGAGCAATGTATTATAATAAATGCTCTATATTATCACCATTTAAAAGAATAAGGGTTGTTAGTGAAGAAATGGAGGTGAAGACAAAAGAAGATTCTAGACAGAGGAACAGTACATGTCAGGCACAGGATCATGAACTGGGATGTGGTCAGGGGATGTGATTGGAGCAAAGGGACATGTTTAGGACAAAGACAGAAAATGAACCCAGGCTTGGAGGGGGCATAGCCTAAAACAAAAGGCCCCATTATATGCAAGATACTGATTTAAAATAATCTAGGAAACCAAGAAACCACTTGAAGAACAGACACTAAGTCTGACAACTGTGTGTAGGTAAGGGACACCAGGCATGAAGGGGACTTAAACCAAGACATAACAGCCCAACCATCAGTACTTCCTGCTCATCCAAGCCCCAAACTTACTTTGGTCTCCTTCCAAATGCCAGGAGTCCTCTGCATTGGCTCCTACAGCAGCCCAGCTTGTGGCTTCCACCGTACTTCACAGCCTGCCCTCTGCAGGGCAGCTGAGTGACTATCTCACAACGTAAGCTGTATAGTGTACCTTCTGTTTGCAGATCTATGTGAGGTGGAGACTAGCCTAGTCTACATAGTGAGTTCCAGGCCAGCTGGTGCTATAGGGAGACCTTGTCTCCAAAAAACAAAATCCAACAAAAACAAACAAAAAGTTTTAGAGAAGTGTGTTATGAAGCAATAGGCAACTGAAATATCCTTCAATTTCCAGAATGTAACAAAGCTTTAAAAGCTTTGCCTGACACATACATGAGCCCAGTAGATATTTGATGAATTGTTGCTTTTGATGCTATTTTGTTTTAGTTTTTATGGTAGTAGGCATTGAACCCAGAGCCTCACATACTCTGGGCAAGTGCTCTTACTAAGCAAGACTTCAGGGGAGAGTGGAATTGTCCATTGTCTGAAGGTTTGGATGAAATTTCTGCATTATTACTGGAAGTCAAGTTAGGAAGCAGGACTTTGGAGTTCAACACTTCAGTTCTGAGCTTTGAGAACATACAGGATATAGTCCTGGATGAGATGAGCAAATTTGATGCTAGGATATCTGCTGACCTATGAATATTCACCTTTTCCAGGTTGAAGACAGGACTGACACTGGGGAAAAGCCTGGAAGTTTCCACCTGAGAACCATGAGAAGCCCATAGGGCAGGTAGTATTCTTGGAAAGATCTAGCTTCAAAGAAGGCAAAAAGGATTCAGAGAAGGATATGTGTAGGATAGAAAGGGGCTCAGAATAAAAGAGGACAGCCCTGGGCCACTCAATGAACATCATAGTAGATGACCAGGGTGGCAGGGGCGTCACTGCAAGGCTGTGCCGAGAGAACAGCAGAACACAGATTAGCTTTGTTCTGGGCAGACGTGAAGGATGACATGGATGATATCACCAGGGCAATTAACCTGCCTCAAGACACTGGCTGGCCTGGAGGTATAAAAATTTGGTGTTCCTTCCAACATATCCAGAAGATAGATCATGCTTGCTGTTGGTAGTAGAACTGGTGATCTGAGAAATCTGGTCAGGTTCCAAATGAAACGTGATAGGAGGCAGGTAGAGCTGTGGGTGGGCCCCATCAGTGAGCTCCAGACTGGCCTGTAGGTAGGACAGCAGCACTGAGCATAGAGAAAGGAGCAGCAGGCAGAGGCCTGGTGTACCTAGCAAAGCTCTTCATGTGAGGAGGTTGGCATCTCTGCAGAGTTAGCATCATGAGGCTGGTCCTCCAGCAGTCTGAAAGATAACCAGGCACACACCAAATCTTTTCAAATCCTATGAACAATAAACTCCATTACCATTCTTTCATATTACAAAAAGAAAACATGTTTAACATAAAAACTTGGCTTCTACATACCAAAGAGTGTGAATAAGAGATACATTCTTAACATATTACTAAATTCTCATTTTAATAACTCAGCCACAGTCTCTCTGGGCTATTCCATTTCTTGCCCTGGTTCTCCAGTCAAACAGAACTGAGCAAAGAGGGCTCCTTCTAGCCCCGGCAGTCTAGTATTCAAACTGAAAGGTATTCATTAAGCCTCAACCATTAGTCAGGTCCTTAATTTCATGTGACTGAAGCTCAGCATAAGTTAGTTTAGGCCAAGTAGGAAATTTATTAGTGAAAGAGGAGAGAGAGAGAGAGAGAGAGAGAGAGAGAGAGAGAGATCCGGCTTGACCTGGTATTTTACGATGCTGCCCCACACTTTCAGCTTTCTCTCAAGGATGCTCCTCCAGCTAGTGTCCCAGAGGCTCCAAACTTGCCAGCTTAGCCTATCAGCAGTTACCTCCTCTCTTGCAGCAGAATTCTGAGCCTTGGTTCTCATTGGTCCTCCATGCCCACCCCTGGAATAGAAGAGTGGTGTCAAACCCACTCAAACCATGCAAATAGGGAAGTGGATCCTCAAATCAAAACTGCACAATTACCAGAAGGAAGATCAAGCAAATGACAGGTAGCTGTGACACTGGGCCTGGTTGTGACTCAGGGCTGGCCTCCCTGCTCCAGGGATGTGGGGTTTGTACAGTCACACAGTGTCCAGCCCTTAGACAGATGCTATGTATGAATTAAGGCTCCACTGCTTTGAAATTCTTAATGCTTCCTAAAAATTTAACATTTTAGGGGCTGGAGAGATGGCTCAGCAGTTACAAGTACTGACTACTCTCGGAGAGGACCCGGGTTTGGTTCCCAGCACACACGATAGCTAACAGTTGTCTATAACTCCAATTCCAGGGGATCTGACACCCTCTTCTGGCCTCCCAGGCATTGTATATGCAGATGCACTTACAGACATGCAGGCAAAATATTTATAAAAATGAAATTTTTTTTAATTAAAAAATTCAACATTAAAATTTTGTTGTTGTTGTTGTTTTTGTTTGTTTCCTTGTTTGTTTTTGAGACAAGGTCTCTCTGTAGCCCAAGCCGGCCTGAAACTCACTATGTGAACCAGGCTGGCTTCAATCTTACAGAAATCTACCTGCCTCTGCCTCACAAGTGCTGGGATTAAAGGAGTGCTCCACCATGCCTGGCTCTATTATTATTATTATTATTATTATTATCACAACCATCATCATCATCTTAAATAGGGTCTCATTAGTTAGCCGTGCCTGGCCCAGAACTCACTACGTAGAACAGGTTAGCCTCAAACCTGGAGATCTACCTACTTCTACTTCCTGAGTGCTGGGATTAATGGCGTGTGCCACCAGACCTGGCACCACGTCTGTCTCAACCTCCAGAGTGTTGAGATTATAGGCATATGCCACCATTAAGAATTTAAAGCTTGAGAGCTGGAAAGATGGCTCAGTCGTCAAGAAACCATCCTAATCCTTCAGAGGACTTGAGTTTGGATCCCAGCACCCATATTGATAGCTCACAACTGCCTGAAGGCTCATGACTGCCTGTAACTCCAGCTTCAGAGGATCTGATGCCCTCTTCTGGCCTCCATAGGTACCAGCATACACATGGTATACATTCACACAGACATAGACACACATATACACATTTTTTTTTTTTTTTTTGGTCTTTTTGACAGCTGTAGCCCCAGCTGTCCTGGAGCTCACTATGTCGACCAGGCTGGCCTTGAACTCACAGAGATCCACCTACCTCTGCCTCCCAAGTGCTGGGATTAAAGGTATGAGCCACCACGCCTGGCCATACACACATTTTTAAAAAAGAATTTAAAGATTAAAAAAATTATGTGTATTAGTGTTTCACCTGAATGTATGTAAGCGCACCCATGCATAAAATGCCCATGGAGGCATTGGATCTCCTGAAACTGAAGTTTTGGGTAGTTGTTCACTGCCATGTGGATGCTGGGAACTGAACCAGGTCCTCTGCAAGAGCAGCCAGTGCTCTTAACTACTGAACCATCTCTTCAGCCCTTAAATTATTTAAAGTTTTGTTTGTTCATTTGGTTGTTTTGGGGGGGGGAGTTGGTTTTGTTTTGTTTTTTTTTTTTTTTTTGGTCTTTTTGAGACAGGGTCTCCTTGTAGCCCCAGCTGTCCTGGAACTCACTATGTAGACCAGGCTGGCCTCAAACTCACAGAGATCTGCCTGCCTCTGCCTCCTTAGTGCTGGGATTAAAGGCATGTGCCACCACACCCAGCTGAATTTAAAGTTTTTATTCATTATGAATGGCACTCCTTTACTGTGTCCCATAAGTTAGGGAGTTGATCTTCTGGCTCCACCACCACATGCATGGGATTCCTTCAGTGAAAAATAAACATGGAACACATTTGGGGAAACAAGTCATCTGTGTTAGTTGGAACCTGAGGAAATAGGAAAGCTCACTTGTTCTGCCCTTCATTCACTTGTTCACACTTTGTTAAGGAGTTGCTACTGCCAAGAAGCCAAAAGAGAGAAAAGAATGGTCACCGGCCTCAAGAACAGCTATTTCGACTCATCGGCCTTGAGGTTGGGCAACACCTTTCCTTCCTACTCAGATGTTGGAATGTTATGATTTTCATGGAAGCTAAAAAATTTCCTCCAGGGCAAAAGCTTGAATGCAGCCTAGCTGGATTCAGACACTCACAGTAAGTCCTCTGGGAAAAGCACCGTAGGCAAGATGCGGAGGAAGAGGCAGCATGGACCAGTGTCTAGCTGCTGGGGAATGAATAGTAAGCAAGAGCCAGGGTCATGGACCAACATGGAGCTCCTTAAAATTACACAGAGGCTCCAAAACTCAGTACCGAACAGTTAATAGCCAGAGGACCCAGTCCACGGTCATTGACTTGAAACAATAATCATTTTGCTCATCTTGCCCACGGTTCTGGGGTTGACTGATCTCTGGTTTCCATGGTTTTAGTCAGATGTTAGCTGCAGTTACAGGCATCTGTAAATGTTCTTTGCTTTTATGTTGACAGTTGGCTTGAACATTCCAGCTCTGTGCAGGATGGCTCCCTAATGGTATGGTGTCTGCTTGCAGGAGCAGGCAGAACATGGACACTGTCAGTTTCTGGAGTTTGGGGTAGGGAACTGCTGTTGAGTGGGTCTCTCATCTAAAGTCTATTGGGAGGGTTGGAGAGATGGCTCAGCGATTAAGAGCACTGGCTGTTCTTGCAGAAGTCCTGGATTTGAATCCTAGCACCCACACGGCGGCTGACAACTGTAACTCCAGTTCTAGGAGATCTGATGCCCTCTTCTGACCTTCAAGGGTATTGTACAACATGGGTGCACTTACATACATACAGGCAATATACACATACACATAAAAATAAAAAAAAAATTTAAAGTCTATTGGTCAAGCAGCTTCAAGGTCAAGGACAGGCCATCACCTCCAGAAGGCATTTCAGAGGACCTCAGGACTTCGTCAAGCTCTGGAATCTTAAATCTTCAAGTGTGAAGTGCATTGCATGACTGTTTTCATTTAATTCTCACCGTGACTATTATGACTACTTAACAGATAAGGAACCAGGTTCAGAGGAAACTAAGACTCAGAGAAAGCAAGTGAGTTGTTCAAAGCCACACAGTACTCCTGCTCCAAAGCCTGTGTGCTTAGTTATCCACCACTCTGCTGAGTTTCACACACCTGAGAGAGGAGGAATCTTCAAGGGGCTGAGATCCTGAGGAGGTGGTGACCACAAGCAATCCTGAGTTTAGCACCAACATGGGTCTGGAATGCATCCACATATAGAGCCCATGGCACTTACATTATGTAATTGCTCCTCTTTCTCCAACATTTCACTTTCTATGGTTTTAGCTTTCGAGGTCAAGTACAATCGAAAAATAGTTCATAGAAAATCCCACAAGTAAAAATCCATAAGTTTTAAATAGCACACCATCATTCTGAGTAGTGTGATGAAATCTTCTGGTGCTCCCTCCCACTTGAGGCATGAGCCATCTATGTACATTGTATCTGTACTGTATGCACTACTAGCCTGTTAGCCATCTAGCAGCCATCTTAGATAGTCACAGCAAGATTAGTATGTTGTTCTCTTTTATTATTAGCCAATCTATTATGGTACCTAATATATAATTAAATCTTATCATAAATACATGTACATCTATATATTGGCTTTTTGAGACAGGGTTTTGTGTAGTCCAGGCTAACCTTGAACTCACTATGTAGCTGAGGATGACCTTTAATTTCTGATCCTCCTGCCTCTACCTTTGAGTGCTGGAATTACAGGCATGAGCCACCACACACAGTTTTATGTAGTGCTGGAAATCAAACCCAAACCTTTATATGTGCTAGGTAAGCACTCACTCTACCAACTGGGCTAATCCACAGCCCATAAGCACTTTTTTAAAATTTTTTGAGACAGGGTCTCCCTGTAGCCCCAGGTGTCCTGGAACTCAGGGTCTCCCTGTAGCCCTGCCTGTCCTGGAACTCACTATGTAGAGCAGGCTGGCCTCGAACTCACAAAGATCTGCCTGCCTCTGCCTCCCAAGTGCTGGGATTAAAGGCATGCGCCACCACGCCCGGCATGCACATGTTTATATAGGAAAAAATGTAATATAAAGGGTTAGCTCTGCCCTCAGTCCCAGGCACCCACTGGGACTCTTAAGCAGAGAAGTAGGAACTACTGTATGTTGAAATTTGTTGTTAGCTTTATTATTTTATTTGTGTTAATGTGTGTGTTTATGTGTGTATACAGCCTCTTCACTAAAAATAGACCGTGGAAACAGCGAGGACTTGTTGTGGGCTGGTCTGCCCCCCCGGAAGCCTTTCTGTCTCCATTCTCTGGCTGGGCCTGAAGGTTAGGTTTGACTTGAGAGGAAAGGGGAGAAGAATTAAGGTTTTTTGGAAGGCTTTTCAACAGGCACAGCAGGATTCAGCTTAGTTTCTCATTTGCTCCAGAGGGGGGCCCTTTACCTAGCACAGCATTCTAGAACCTCCCTTTAAAAATGAGTCCTTCTTTCCTTACAGTTTTTCATTTCAGGGTTTGTGGTTTGCTGAAAAGATAGTAAGATTGGTTAAATAGTTCTGTCACACTACACACAAACGTACAGGTAGTCTCCTCATAGAAAACGAAAGTACCTTTCTTGACAGGAAACCTCTGTGCTTTGTCCACCCACAGAAGGTTTTGCTGAAAAAGTAACAGGGAGTAAATAGAGCAAGAAAAGAGTGGTCTGTCTCCAGGACTTCAAGGAGCTCAGCTTATTTTGGGGTGTCACTGCTGGATTTCTGCATGAAGACCTGGAGTTAGGCTGTGGCCTGTCAGCTTGCTCTCTGTGCTGGAGCCATCACTGTCTCTGTCCTCGGCTGTCTTAGAGGGGCAAGGGGACCTGTGCTTGAGCTTTCCAAAATTGTCCAAATTAGGACCCCAAAGAGAGGAGAGTTCTGAAATCCAGCAACTCTCAGAAAACCACTGTGGTGAGGAGGCTCTTCCTACCTGGAAGCCAGAGCTCCTCTCAGGGGAGCTGAGCCCTGAGAAGATGGGTGAGAGTGCTGCTCCACGTGGAGACTGTAACGTATGCAGACTTATGGATGGAAGAATTTAAACCCCAGGGAGGGGAGATATCACTTGCCCACAATATTTAACACCCAGGATCAGCAAACCCAATCTTTAAGACTGAAGGAGACCCATCTGTTTCTAGCAGGCTACTTAATATTTTTAGACTGAAGAAATGCATGCCCATTGTAGAAAAAGCACAAAACTACAGGAGATAATTTTTTAAAACCCATCTGTAATCCAACTACTAGAAATAATCATCCAGACTTTGCCTATGCATACATTTGCATACATAAATTACTGTGAGATCATATCTTCCATGTTATTTTCTCCTTTCAAGTAACTCTGTATCTTGACGATTTTTTCATATCAATAAATACAACTCAGTGAAGCTAAATATCTAAATTAATATCCCTCTGCAGCTATATTATTATTTATTTAATGAATCTATTAATGGAGATTAATATTGCCAATAAGGGTTGAAGTTTTTGTTGCTATTATATTGTCGTGATTATCATTTTTTAAAATATTTATTCCAAATACTGTTTATTGCTAGGAAAAAACTAATAACTTTGTTTTAGGACTTTGATAATGTTAGGGTTCCAAATAGCAGCCCCCTCCCCCTCCCCAACAGGGACCTACAATCTCTGCTGAGAAGCAGCCTGCCTTTCCTCTGACCTCCAAAGATAAGCAGAGTTCCTCTTATCTTAAGAGGAAAA
>NW_008335287.1:1748005-1771645 GCF_000622305.1 Nannospalax galili
ACCCGTGGACATCTTTCCTGGACATCTTTCCCTGACTCCCTTCCCTTCCCCCTTCCCCCTTCCCTTCCCTTCTCTTCCCTTACATCTTTCCCTTCGTGGACATCTTTCCCTTCCCGAGGGAAAGGTGCCCCGTGCGAAATAAATCTGTGTCCCACTGAGGATTCCATCTGAGCCTCCGTGCCTCATCCATCCGCTCGTGCCTCCTCCATCTGCGCCGCTCGCTCCCGCCCATTCTCTACCTATCAGATTCTATGTCAGTCAGGGTAGGCTAAATGTTAAAGCAAACACCCCCAAATCTCTGTGGCTTAGCATAATAAGGATTTATTTCTCTCTTACATTACAATTCGATGTAAAGTGACTGGTTGGGAATGGAGAGCACCAAGCACAGAGCTAAGGAGCAGTGATTGGTCCATGGGTTGGCTCCCATGCCAGGGCTCGGAGTCCATCCCTGAATCCTCTCATTTCAGCTGACAGACAGAAAACTGCCTATGTACTTTTAGGGCCTCATATCACTTCTGCCCACCTTCCAATGATCCAGAAATCAGTCACGTGATCACTCATAACTGCAAGGGGCTCTGGGAAATGTAGTCTTCCTTGTGTGTCCTGGAGGAAAACAAGGGCTGCTGAGTGAACACTACAACATTAGCAAGTTCCAGCCAGCAAAGTTTTCTTAGTTTAGCTTCCTACTAGCAGCATCTGAGAATTCTTCCATCTCTGTTTCTTCAATAATTAAGAGGATGATACTTTTGCATGTGTGTGTTCACCAGAGATTTGCATGTGACATGACTTTTCTGCACAGGTAGATACAGTGTCTATTTCTGACTCTGGAGAGAATATTGCTGGAGAACGGGACTCTTTCTGCCTGACTCCTTTCGGGATGGCTGTCCCATCGCTACGTCTCAGACTGGCCTGAGTTTCTGGATCTTTCTCTTTCCCTTCTCTTCCTTCCTGCAGAAAAAGGTGTTGAATGCTAAAGGGCCACCCCTGCAGCTACCTTGGCACAAGATCCCAACCTCAGCACCATCCCTGAACGTGTGGTCCCTGAGAGGTCTTAGCTTAAAAGACATTTTCACAGGGGAAAAAAAAAAAAAAAAAGGAATGAAATTAGAAGGTAAAAATAGCATCCCATAGCTGACTTGGCTCATTGACTTTGACCGAATAACCCAGTGCCTATTTCTTAGCACTCAGAGTTCCACAAGAGCAATCCTTCCCCAGCCCACAGCAAGCCAACAATAGCAAGCTGCTCAGAAATTGAAATGGAAGCTGGGTGTGGTGGCACACCCCTTTACTCCCAGACCTCGGGAGGCAGAAGCAGGCCCATCTCTGTGAGTTCAAGGCCAGCCTGGTCTACATAGTGAGTTCCAGGGCAGCTGGGGCTACAAGGAGACCCTGTCTGAAAGGTGACAGAACTGTGCCAAATCTAATTCTGCCTGTCTTCATGTGAACCCAGGATGCTGGTATCTGAGCTGTCATTTCCTCCTTGTTTGGAAATTTAGTGACTTGACCATAACGCTTTCCAATGGCCTCTTGTCCACATCTTCACAGGACTTCTGACTGGTGCCCAATGATTAGCTATAAGGCCTGAACCTTTGGAAAGCAAGCTTTCCAGGGAGGTCTGCAAAAAAACCTTCAGAAAGTAAACTTGTCCAAGGCCCCCTGGGAACCAAGGGCCTGGCATGAACTCAGCACAGAGATTGCAAACCAGGCAAGCAGATTTCCATAGCTGCTGTTCACTCAGCACCAGCATTCCTAAAGACAGTGTTTTCTTAAGAGTGGACCTTGACCTTGTAAGTCCTGGACTCCCCTCCCTCCCGAGAGAGGCAGCCTTGGACTCTGGGCCTCCTGGGTGAGTGACTCACACTAACTCTGATACTTATGACCTAGAAAAAGGAAGCAGGAAGTGGCTTACAGAGGCAAAGAGAGCTGCTGTGGTGGCTCTAGCCTCAGATAAGACAGTGTGGTGTGGGGGCAGCGGTGTGGCATGGCATGATCTTTTCTCCTGTTACTGTGATGCCCTCTGGTGGGGCTGGACCATCTCAGTGAGGACTACAGTGTTTTCCTGGAGGGTAGGGTGCACTAGGGTGGAAGAAAGGTCACTGGTGCTGGTTCAGTGGCTCTTTCCAGCGTGAGCCCCTGTGGGATGGCAAGCCCATCACCACCCCATCTCTGCAAGTGGCCTTGGGTTCTTACATGAATTTTGTGTAGCTTAATAAGCGGAAATCCTCAATTAGATCTGGTGGTATAAGCCCAAAATCTCAGCACTTGGGAGGTGGGGGCATGAGGCTAGAGAATTCAAGGTTATCCTTAGCTTCACAGTGAGTTTGAGGCCAGCCAACTCTGTCTCAATAAACAATCAAGGTGAAAGCCTTCTAGAAGTACTCCCAATAAATAGTATTCTGGGAGTACACCCAGGAGAGTATCTGAAAGGTTTCCTTTCCACTGCTGAAACAAAAGTCCATTGTTAACCCTATGTCCCCAGAGGGGAGCTCCAGAGATGTGGTTAGCTCAGTCCTGGGTATGGCCTGGGGCCTGGGGCATAAAAGGTGATTGGCAGGGGAAAGAAGAGCTGAGGGCTGACCTCTCAGCACTTACCCATTCCTGGTTCTTGCTGCCGAAGCGTGGCTGGCAACCGGGGTGGTGGAGGCCCAGCCATCCCTACTCTTCCCCCTCAGAGTTTCCAATTACTTTCCCCAGACTCCCTGTCCCTCACTAATGTATTTCTACAGGCCTGGCTTCCCCAGTTGACAGATCCTGAAACTGACCCCCACCTCCTCACCCCCCATCCTCCCACTCCCACCCCCATGGCTTTCTTGAGAGGGATAAACAAACAAAAACTGTAATTTGAAAAAAACACAAAACAAAACCTTGATTTGTAGCACAGGCCAGTTCCTCTAGTATAAATACTGAGTTTCTAATGCTTGAACAACTGGCTCACAAAAGCATTGGATATGTAGTAAGAGCCTCATGTAAACCAGGAAGACACAGTTCTAGCCCCTCATCCTCTCTGTCCTGTCCCCCAAAATCCCCAGCCTCAATATCACTTCTGGTTTATCAGCACTGGTTGTACTTTGCCCCATTTGCTCTGACTCAGCATCACAATGGACAATGATGAGGGACAGAACGCAGGGAGGATTTCTTTCTGTCTGCCACATTAGAGATGAGACTGCATTCTTGGTCTTATCTCTCTTCTCGAGTAAGGAAAGATGGGGGACTCACCAGGAGCTTCTCTTGAACCTTGAGGCCTCACAGGGCTTTCTGAGGGTGCCCTCCCTTGCTCCCTCCTTCAGTAGACTGTGACCTTGGTTAGAGACTTGAACACTCCCTCTACCCCTGTTGGATTTTGTCTGATGGGTTGGGAGTCATCTGGATTCTGGGTCCTGACTTTTGTTTTTGACTTAATGTTAAAATGGACTTGCTTCTTTTCTTTCTTCTCTTTTCTGGTTCTTTCTTTCCAACATGGGTCTCATGTTGCACATGTTGGCCCCAAATTCTCTAACTTGAAAATGACCTTGAACCTCTGATCTTCCCGCCCTCACTTCCCAAGTGCTGAGATAATCAGCTTGGCCACCACACCCTGTGTTATGTGATGCTGGAAATGAACTTTGTACAAGCTGGGCAAGCACTCTGCTATCTGAGCTATATCCCCAGCCCCCACAAATGGACTTTTCTTAAAAAGCTGGCCTCAGGAAGACTCTGTGTCTAAAACCTAAAGGCTGAATAACTCAGACTAATCGTGTTCTGAGTTTTAGGGAGTCTTGTGGGCAAGACAGGTGGAAGGGTGGAGCAGATAGTTTTCACTAAGCTGAGCATGACCAAATTTATCCAGGGTGTTGACAGCACTTTGACTCGTCCTTCCCCTTAAAGGCCTGGGGATGACGTGAGACCCAGGAGAGGGTGGTGACCCAGTTTTCCTCCCCACACTGTGCAATGGGTTGCACTTTCAGGCTTAAAACTCACCTACTTGGCTGCAGTTTCTGTTCTTCTGCCTTCTTGGGTTTGACCCTGGCTGGAGCTGGTTTTGTCAAGTAGAGGGTGCCATGGGCATGGGAGTCTTTCTCCAGCCTGACAGCCCAGCCCATACCCTCCCAGAGGATCCTGGCAGGTGTCCAGTCTTGGGGAAGCCAGTTCAAGAGAAGACTTCACCAGAAAGGTCCTTGAATCCCAGATCTTACTAATATCCTAATCTGCCAAGGTCAGCCACTTAACAAATACTTACTGAGGACTTACTAAGTGTCACCCAAGGGAGGTAAGTTCTCCTGGAGCTTACAGTTTTGTTTTCAAGCAAGGGGGTCCTCACACAAAAAATTCCAAACAATTCTGAAATAAACGAATCCTCTTTGAAGAGTTGCACAGGGCAGTGGAAGCATAAAACAGGCAAGCTGGGGGCAGGGAGCCCGGGGGGGGGGCACCCAGGAGGGTCTGTGAGGAAGAAGGGAGGTTGAATCTGGGAGTGAGGAATGATTCATGGTAGTGGCATAGATGGTTGGAAGGGAACAGCCAGCTGTAGCACACTAAGAATCTGTGTTTCAAGAACATTTGCTTCCAGGGAGGAAGTCTGAGAACCTTGATATAGCCATCCCTTCCCACAAAGTGTGGTGGAAAACTGTCGGCCCCCAACATTTCTCCTTTTTCTTTTGCAGGGAGCGGTGGGGGGGGTGTTATTTGCCTAGCAGGTGAGGAAGACCAGTGGTGCCAATTCCTCCTTGGCAGCCTGCATGGCACTTTCCAGCATTCAGGCAGAACGCTTCCCTCTCAATTCCACCTTGATTTCTCCATGTCCTACTGTAGCAGGAGTTTCCAACTTCACTCTTTCCAGAGGCCACAACAATAACTTGTTTAACGCCTTCTACTGGTTTCTGCTTTGGAAGTCCTCTGGACATGATTTGTGTTCTTCTTTGTTTTAAGGTCTCACCCTCGGCACCTCATAACTGGTGCCCACAACCCAAAGCTCAGCTCCCCAAAGATGGAACAGAGGTCCCACCACCGCCCCCAAAGTGATGCTGCCAAAAAGCAACAGATGCGGCCAGTTCCCTATGGCACATTGTACTGCCCTGAGCTGGGTCAGGAGTCCCCTTTTATTCTTTTTAACACAATTTTGTGTATATGTGTGTGTGGAGGGGGGTATTGTGCACATGAATGTATGTGCCTGTGCTGTCCAGAAGAGAATCGTGGGTCCCCTGGAGCTGGAGTTACACGGTGGTTGTAAATCACCTGACATGGTTGTTGGAACCCAAATTCGGAGCCTCTGCAAGAGCAGTACGTGCTCTTAACCTCTCTCCAGTCCCTGCCCCTTTTTTTCTTAATGACTAATCTTCTGTTTTTCCTAGGTGTGTAGGTACCTAGAGAAACGGTTCTAGGACCAGACCTTAGTAGCCATATAATCATTAGACCAATGAAACATAAGAAGAACTGAGAGTCTGCTACATGGTTATCTGGATGTGATGACTAGACACAGAGCAGCCATCAGGAACCACGAGGAGACATGCTAATATTGGAGTTGCAGTATGCAGCCTGTTTCCCTGATGACTACAGGATGCCACACAAACCTGGATTGCTCGTCTACAGGCTTGCTTCTGCTTTATGATGGAGAAAAAAGGTCAAATTTTAAAGCCTCTATTATTGACATTTGCTTTCATACAGTAAAATATAATCCTCGGTATTATATAGGGCTTCCTTCCACTAATGTAAAGATCGTTGCTCTTTACTGCACATAAATTACCTATTAGAAAATCCTGTGGGGGGGATGGGGAGGTGGCCCAGTCAGTAAAGTGCTTGGTGCACACGTATGAGGACCTAGGATCCTCAAGACACACGTAAAAAATCAGGTGCAACAGTGCAAGTCTGTAATCCTAGTGCTGGGAGGCAGAAGTAAGCAAATCCTTGGAGCTCGCTGGCCAGCCAGCCTAGCCTAATTGAGGAGCCCTAGATCCCGTGAGAGACCCTATCTCAAAATACAAGGCAGAGGGCAACAGAAGTCACGTGGCCTCCACACACAGGTGTACACACATGCACACACATGCACACACATGCACACACATGCACACACATACACACAGGCATGCACACACATGCACACAGGTATGCACACACATGGTGTGTGTGCACCTCCCTTCTGTGGCCTTTTCTTTTGTTGACCTTCTGTCCCCAGGAATGATCTCACAAGCCAAAGTGTCCTCTGGGCTCCCACAGTGGCTGCCTTGGCAACAGTCCCTGCCATGGAGAGTCATGGGAAGTCCATCAGGGCAGCCCAGCAGCTTGTCTTCCCTACCCTTCCTAAGAAGCTCTCAGAAATTGGAAGCATGGGTTAGAGGCTAGAGGGTGTCCAGCATGATGGCAGATGCTAGAACCTACCTCTGAATCAGTTTTTCAAGCTTGAGTGGGCCTGTTTCCTGGGCACTGGCCAATGGAGTCTCAAGGAGAGAGCTGGAGAGATGGCTTGGTGGTTAAGAGTACTGGGTGCTCTTGCAGAGGACCTAGGTTCGGGTCCCAGCACCCACATGTTGGCTAACAACCATCTGTAACTCCAGTTCCAGGGAATCTGATGTCCTTTTCTGACCTCTGCAGGCATTGCATGCACATGGTGCACTTACATATATGCAGACAAAGCATGTATATACAAAATAAAAATAAATCAATCAAAAAAGTTTTTATTTTTTATTTTTTGGTCTTTTTAAAGCAGGGTCTCACTGTGGCCCCAGCTGTCCTGGAACTCACTATGTAGACCAGGCTGGCTTGAACTCACAGAGATCTGCCTGCCTCTGCCTTCCAAATGCTGGGACTACAGGCGTGCGCCACCACGCCCGGCTCAAAAAAGTTTTTTTAATTGGAAAAAAAAAAAAAAAAAAAAAAACCTCAAGGACAGAAAGATAGCCAACTGGGTGCAAGTCTTCAGGGCTGACCAGCTTGATGCAGCCCTCAAGTTGAGTCAAAGTGAAATGAAGCCCACCTTCTTCCAAAATAGATTAAAGTCTTAAACTGTGGCAATTGGAATATAGTCTTATTTGGAGACAGACTCTTACCAGAGGTAATCAAGATAAAACATGTCAACACAGTCAGTCCTGATGTAACATGACTTACACCCTTGTAAAAGGGGAAATTTGGTGACAGACACACAGGGACAACACCCAACTATGACAATGGGGGCAGAGGGCAAGTGATGACACAGTTCAGGGAATGCTAAAGATGGCCAGCAGCCAGCAGAAGCTAGCAGGGACAGCAGAGTCAAAGTCCTGACCAGACCTCAGAAAAAAACAGCCCTGCCCAGGCCTTGGCCTTGGCCCACCAATTCAGGGACTTTGTTACATCACCTAGCAAACTGCTGCGTGGCCCCACCAATGCCAAGGAGCAGAGGGAGGTGGCAGCCGCTGGTCTCCAGTGCGTTCCCTCAGCCTCTCCAGGATCCAGAGGCGTGATGAATAGCAGCCCACTCCCATTTTCCTCTGGCTGACAGAAGTTGTCAAAAAGGGCACAATCTACTTTGTGACCTGGAAAGGCGGCATCAGTCTGAGAATCAGGTGTCTGTTGTTCAGGGAGGCTATCAGCACCAGAAACCACAGAATAATAGTGTTTACTGTATATCAGAAACTTCTAAGAGCTTAATAGTCCAACTTCTTTGGCGAGTTAGTTAACTCAACTTAAGTGAGTTAGTTGACCACCAAGACACAAGGTGGTCAACTAACTCACTCTTGACTAGCAAATGTTAAGTAGAGAAAGTGGGACTTGAACCCGATAGGCCACCTCCACATGTTAAGTAGTGTGCTTCTTAGTGGGTGGGTTGGAAATTGGGTTCCATCCATACAATGTTGTATTGAACACATGTGCTAAGTGACAATCCACTGGCAGCCCATGTTGTCTGTCAGTCTGTGTGTCACAATTTCACCCTTTGTGTCAGTCACAGGTGACTGACTGGGCTACTTTTAAACATGATGGAATCTCAGTGACAGACCCCCATGCCTTCTGGGCCCATTTTCTGGAACTCTCACCTATTCACAGCAGGCCAGGAGTCTTCTCAGGTCAACCTTCTCCTCCGAGAACCCAGAGTCCTGAGGGAGACCAAACCTTCCCCAGTGGCCCTTCTGCTCACCTCCTGGGAGTCATGTTAAACAAAGGTCTTTTTCTCAGAAGCAGGGTGTTGTTGGCTGGCAAGGCTTGTCTGTGACTACGAATCATTTACCTCATCTTGTCTCCTCTACTTAGCAGAAATCAGTGTCTAAGTGGGTAGGTGGAGTGTTTGGAGACCCTGACCACAGCCTCTCTCTGAGAAACTATTCTTTTCTGTGCACAAAACACACATTTTTTAAAAATATTTATTTTTATTTTATGTTATGAATGTATTGCCTGCATGTATGTGAGTGCACCCGTGTCATGCAATGCCGTGGAGGTCAGAAGAGGGCTTCAGATTTCCCTGGAACTGGAGTTAAGGACGGTTTGTCACCGCCAAGTGGGTGCTGGGAATCGAACCTGGGTCCTCTGCAAAAGCAGTCAGTACTCTTAAACCACTGAGCCATCTCTCCAGCCCCCAACACACATTTTTTTATAATGTGTGTCTTTGGGGCTGAGGATGTAGTTCAGTTGGTAAAATGCTTGCCTGGCATGCACGAAACCGTGGGTTCAATCCTCAGCACCACATAAACTGGGCATGATGATTCATACCTGGAATCCTAGTCCTCAAGAGGTAAAAACAGAAGACCAGAAGTTTAACATCATCCTTGGCTATGTAATGAGTTTGAGACTAGTGAGGGCTACAAGAGAACCTGTTTTAAAAAGGAAGTCTTTGGATGTGACTTCTCCCTTTACCCCAAATGACTTTGCTTTTCTCTTGGGGAATTGGAAGGCAGGAGGGAGGGGAAGAAGGTCAAAGGACAAGAGCAGGCCACTGGGCCAAGCTGCCACCAGCTGGCAGCTCCCATCAGCTCATCCCACCAGTATTCTAAGCTAAGACTGTGTTTAGCCCAAGGCTGTGGCAACAGAAGAGAGGACTCCATTGCTACAAGCCTCTCTGTAGCTTTTTTCTGCTGGCAGTGCTTTATTTTTACCCTTCTTCTCCTACTGTGACCAGGGTCTGACCTCATGAAGAAGTTGAATCTAAGGCCCAGCAGTTTGCTCTAAGGAACTCTGTTGAGGCAGCTGGTATCTGGGAAATACATGTCCTCATTTGCTTTCTGTTGCTGTGTCTACCCGAAATCAACTTGGGAGACGAAAGGATTTATTTGACTTAAACCTCAAAGTCTGTCACTGAGGGATGCCAAGGCAGGAACTCTTGACAGGAACCTGGAGGCAGGAACTGAAGTAGAGACCACAGAACACTGCTTACCAGCTTGCCTCCCATGGCTCACTCAGCTACCTTTCTTGTATAGGCCAGGTCCATGTGCCTAGGGATGGGACCACCCACAGTGGACTAGATCCTCCCACATTAATCAAGAGTCAAGAAAATGCCACACAGACATGCCTACAGGCATTTGATGGAGGAGATTCCTCAACTGAGGTTTCATCTTCCCAGGTGTGTCAAGTTAACAGCAAAACTAAGCATAACATAGCAATTCCAAAGGTCTGCCAGTGCCCATGATCCTCCCACAGTTTTGGGAAGACCCAAAAACCTGGGCTGAGTGGGTGTGGAGACTGTTTCCTGAGTAAGGAAATTTGTGCTTTCTTTCTCATTTGTCTCATAATAACACTTTTGGTTGATTTTCTAGACTTGGCTACAAAGAAGATGATAATGGGCCAGATGGAATTTGACCTTGGTGGCAAGTCACTGGTGGATTGTTTATTGAGGCCTCCACTGTGCCAGCTCTTTGGAGAATACATACTCAAGCCTAACTGTCAAGGAAACGAAAGTTGAAACCAGAGACCAGTCTTACCTCATCAGGAGCCAGGTACCAACTGAGGGTCCTCTGAACTCTTTGTAAGGCTTTACTCAGGTTTTGTTGACAGGACGAATGTCTCAAGAATTAGGAGTTTATGGTGAGAATCCACATGGTGGGTCCTGGAATTGAGACAGCCCTGGCTTGGCAAAGACTTTCCATCTCTCCCAGAGACCCCACCTACCTTCATGGTATCTCTGCCTCCTGTGCATCTGTCAGCGGCTCCACTCTCTAGGATGCTTCTTCTACCCTCTTGGCTTCCAGTCTCTCCAAACCCCAATTTCACATGACTCCCATTTGCCAGGATTCTGACTGTCCATCAAGGCATCCTCTCAACTCAGGACACCTCCCCAGGAGCTATATTCTTCCTGAACTGGTGGCTGTTATTCCCAGGAGAGGTTCTGATTGGCCCAGTTCCTAGCCTCTGTGAACCTATATTTTGGCTAATCTTGGTTCTCTTGTCCACCTTGGTGGTCTAGCCAGGTGTTGACAGCAGTGAATGTATCATGTGTTACCTAAAAGTCTATGGGCATGTAGACACCTAAAATGATTTCATGGTGGGGGTGGCTGATTATAAAGTCAACTAAAGGTCATAGAAAAGAGAAATTATTCTGAGCTGGAGAGGGTGGGATTCACAGGGTAGTGAGGTAGTCAGAGGTTCAACACATGGTACCTGGGTAATAGGAGAGAAGAGGAAGCTGAGATGCAGGAATGAGTACCACGGCAGGTTGTTGTAGTGTTCACAAGCCTTTAAGTCTTTGTTTCCCATCCCCATTTCAGGATACTACAACCTCACTCAGATGACATCAGACTGTGACATGTGGAGCCGTAACAAGTGAACCATGGCATGTGTCAATTTTAGGCAAATGCTTTGCTAATCATTGCATAGTACACCATGCACTCGATAACACTGTCTCAAGTAAAGACTGCTTCATCAGCTTGGGGTCCAGAATGACAGCACCCTGGAGCACAGTCAGAGCCAGAGCAGATCCAGAGCCAGGTCTAACCCATGAAGGATGCAGATTATAAACAAGTAAACATCTATATATTAAGCCACTGAGTTTTGGGGGGTCATTTGTTACTATGGTATAACCTAACCTATACTGATACAAAGATCAAGTTGTGGTTTTATGCTAAATGGGAGAGAATAATGAGTGTGAAGTAATAACAAGAAGAGACAAGAATCCAGATGTTGAAGAAGGAAGCCTAGAAGCAGAGTAACAAAAGACAATCCAGAAAGAATGAGATTTCAGGAGGCATTTGAAAGAGCATGTACTGGGTTTGGGGAGCAGATTATAAACGACTTTGTTTAGGTTGCCTTATGAAAATATTATAGACAGAGCAGTTTAAGCAATAGACATCTATTTTCAGATAGTTCTGGAAAGTAGAAGTCCAAGATTAAAGTTCCAGCAGAGTTGGCTTCTTTTACATCCTGTGTTCCTCCTGACTTACATGTAGCCACATGAGACCTCAGTCTGGCCTGCCTGCTTGCTTTACTAAGGAACAGAGATCTTAGTTGGGCAGACTGACTTGCCCTGGGGTCTCCCACCTCAATGGAGTCGAGGTAGGAGAACAGAGAGGAGAGAGAGATTCCAGAAGCATCAAGACTGACATATGAAGGCTGGAGAGATGGCTCAGTGGTTAAGAGTTAGGACTGCTCTTGTGACAGGACCTGAGTTCAGTTCCCAGCATCCACATGGGTAGTTCACAACCACATGTAACTCTAGCTCTTGGGGATCCAACTCCCTCTTCTGGTCTTCGTGTATACTACACTCACATGCACAAACCCACACACAGACACACATGTACACATAATTAAAAATAAAAATAAAGTTGGGCATGGTGGCACAAGTCTTTAATCCAGGCAGAGGCAGGAGGATCTCTGTGAGATTGAGGCCAGCCTGGTCTACATAGCAGGTTCCAGGCCAGCTGGGGCTACAGGGAGACCCTGCCTCAAAAAGACCAAAAAAGGACCCCCCAAATAATAATAATTTAAAAAATAAAACAAAAACTAAAAATAAAATCTCAATAAAAAGATTGACATATGACCCAGTGTCCCTTTGTTCTCATGAAAGAGAAAACGAGACTGGGGTGGTGACAGGGGGATATTAGGGATAACCAGGGGTTGGGGAGATGTGGAGAAAAGAGAATCTCCTAAAATACACTTTGTTCCAAAATACCATGATGATATCTAATTCCTTGTATGCTGGTTTTTAAAGTATTTTTTAAAGAGCGACATATAACACTCCAACTAGATACCTCATCCTAGCAAATAAAAACCCCAGTCTCAGGAATGGGTAGCCTCTCTTCAAAGTTGTTGACCAGTGAGATACCACAGACCCCCAAACGTTAGAGGCTATTGCCGTTGCTCTTGGTTATTCTCTAGAACTTAATGGTAAGACAACACATACTTGAGTTTCATAAAACATGGGAAAATCAAGCAGGTACTAACTTGGAAACTTCATCCCTAATGGCTAGCTTTCACAGTGCTGAAAGATGCTATGCTACAGAAAAAAGTAATCATTAATCTTATCCAGCTATGAACTCTGTGAGCTACAGTAATGGCAGTCCTGGCAAGATATGCCCACTAGAGCAATCGTAGTAAGAATGTAATGGGAGTAACCAACTACCCTTTGATTGGTTTTATGGCCTGCTGCAGGAGGAACCCATACTTGGCACTGTTATTGGGGCCAAGAGCCTGTAGCTAGATAGGTCATGAGCCCTGGGAAGAACCTGCTACTAATATTCTACTAAATGGGCATAGAATTAAAATGACTCCTAATGACTTATAATCATAGACTAGTGCATCACCCAACCCTCATCAGAGAAGCTTCTTCTTGCAGTAGAAGAAAATTAACACAGAAACCCACAACTGGTCAACATGCAGAGATAAAGAGGTTATAGCGTTCTCGGTCCCAAAAGGAACATTGACGTCACATCCTTCTCCCCAAGGTTCAAGGATCATCTTGAGAAAGGGAGTGAAAATATTTAAGAGCCAGAGGTGGTGGATGATGACAAGGAAACAGTATTTTCCAGACAACGAGGCAGCTGCACATATGAACTCACAGCAACCGGACAGCATGCACAAGACCTGCCCAAGCTCAAGTCAGACAAAATCCTGGCATGGAGGGAGAAGATGGGTTTGAAGTCCCACACCTTGCTAAGGAGTTCTTGGCATATGATAGCTCCTAGGAAAGGGAGAGTCAGTTCCAAGGGTGGCCCCTGGTAAGTCGACCATGATCCATGGCTGGTTCCACACTCAAGAATATTTGGACAACACGAATTGGACTTAATGGGGGGAAAAAAGAACATGAAGGTGAGTGAACAGGGAGGTGGGTGGGTTAGGGAGGAGTTGGGGGAGGATATGGTCAAAATAAATTGTATAAAACTGTCAAAAAATTAATAAAAATGGGATCGACATATGAAAAACTGTCAGAGAAAGAATGGAAACTCCTCAAACCAAGGGCTACATGTAATAAAACAGCATGCACACAAAAAAGCTCCTGCATGTCCAGAAGGTAAGGGATATGTAAATGACCTGTAAAAGGTAGAGACTTTCAGGATCCAGGGCCTTTAAGCCACAGGCCTTTCCTGGCCCTCTGGCCATTTCTATTCTTAGGAATAACTTTTTCTTAATAAATTGTCTCTAACTGTATCACTATCCATGTTTCCCTGGTCTAATTAATTGTTTCAGAACCCAAGAACCTGGAGATCTCAGTTTTGTGCTCTGAACTCTGATCCACCATTGTAACAAAGTGATCCCCCCTATTTCAGAACTCTGAGGGGGATACAATTTGGTCCATAACATGTTAGAATAGGAAATGAAGGATCAGGGTGAAAAAGTTCCATACTAACTAAGCTTGTTGTTATTGGGAGTTGGAACAATTTTGATGGAAAAATTTGTCCTACTTCTGAATAGGACAAACTGAATTGAAGGTGCTATGATTGGTGATTCATGAAGGCAGAGATGGAGGAGAGGTTTGTAGGTTTTTGTTTATTTGCTTGTTTTTTCCTTATTTATTTTTATTTTGTGTATATGAGTGTTTTGCCTGCATTCTGTAAGTTTATGAAAGACAGCATCAGATACCCTGCAACTGTTAATACGGACTGCTGTTAGCTGCCATGTGGGTGCATGGTGCCGGTCTGGCTCTGACTCTTATTTCTAAACTTTAAACTCCTTTCTCTCTCTCTCTTAAATCTAGCATTTGCTGGCCCATACAGGGAAAGGTTTCAGGGGCCCTTCCCTGCAGCCCCGAGCCTTCTTGAGACCTCCTCCAAAGGACGCTGGGCAGCTCTGGCCTTGGTGACCACTGTTTGGCACCCTGGCTGAGCCTTCCAAACCCACCTGATGAGTAGACCTGCCCATCCAACAACTCAATTGCTTTCACTTTTCCTATTTTCCATTCCCAATCTTGGGACCTGATCTGTCAGGAGCCCAGATGCCCTCTCAGCCTACTAACAGGCCTATCTCCCCCTCCCTGCACCCTGCATGATGAGACAGGGACCCCTGGGGTCCTAAGAGGCCTGAGCCTACATAGGGGGAGAAGGCCTCTTGTCTTGAGGTCATATTGGCACTCTGTGTAAACCCAGGTTGGGCTCCTAGGAGAGGGTAGGGCCAGTCTTCCACTCAGAACCTCTCCTTGGCTTCCCTCCTCCTAATTCTCCTCTTCTCCCTCTGATGCTCTTTGCTGTCTCCTCTCTTACATATCTAGTTAGACCTCCAGGAAGGAAGTCACTCTCCATTTGTTTTGCTGCATCCATCATACCTGGAGACAGGTAATCCGTTGGAACCTGACTTGGAGGTGCCACTGACCAGATCTTTGGGGCTCCGAGAGTCCCTTCTGTTTGGGGTTCTGAGAGTCCCATCCGTTTTCCAGGGTCTTAAGACTGAGATAGGTTGGAAGCTGCAGAGTTTCCTGTAGGGCACCACAGGGCACTTGGCCTCTAATCCTACTACCCTCTCACCCCCCACCCCCCATTTATAGCTAGGGGATGTTCACTCCTAGAACCAGGCCATTCTGGTTAATTAAAATTTAGAGGGACACCTCTGAGAGGCTGGATTTAACCTCCTGTCCATTCTTGCCTCCCCACCCACTAGGGGTTCCAAATTACCTGGCTTCTGGGTACCCCCCAAGTTCCCACAGGGCAGCCTTCAAGGCCTGGGAAGCCTGCCCACCATAGACTCCAAATTATTTGTTCCAAAAGACACGTCTTTAACTTGTCAACTCTCAGTCCGAATCTGGCCTCACTATACCCTGGGCAGCAGTCACCGATGGCCCAAATTTGGTACCTTTGATCCTATTTAACAGATTTTGAAACGCCACAAAACAGAAATGGAAAGTAATCCCCCTCCTCTCCCTGCCCCCCCTCTTATCTCCATTCTCCTAAATCTGACAATTAGAATCTTGCCCCAAATCCTCTCATGAAGGAAAGAATTCCTTCATTGTGGAGAGATGTTCTGAGAGACTAGGGAACTTTCTTGAGGTGGGTGCCTGGGAAACAACTGAAGCAGGCACTCTAAGATCTGAGAAGTCTCCTGACTCCAGCACAATTCAAGGTAGCACAGGAAACTACATGTTGTGATCATTTCCCACCAACTTTTAATTAGTATTAGAGGAAAAGCATGAGTTTTGCACTGAGAAAGATTTGCATTGATTATGAGGAAGGCCTCAAAATTTGCATTTTTCTTGCTTGGAGAGGCCACCAAAAACTGACCACCCCCTGATATCTCTGTGCAATTTCTCTTTTTCTGGATCTTTCCAAAGCCCCAAGATTCTGAGAGTGCACCAGGAAGTTCCCATGGCAAGGTTCTCACACTGTAGTTGCATGTGCGTCTCTATTTAACGCTCCTTGACAGCAGTTGCCACTGTGCCAGAGGTACAATCGCACCCATTGTTCCCGCTGGAGGAAACTGAATTCTGGCTCCGACTTCTTAATTTTCTTTGTCTTCTTTAGGAGGGAAAAAGAAAACAGCTGGAGAGATGAGGTGGCGGGCTTACAAACAGGCCCTGAATGTGCCTCCTGCCCTCCCCCCTGCTGTACCACATTAGCTTGGCCTGGTCTGTACATTACAGGGGGTCGTGTCCCCATTCCCCAGCCTGTGACTGACCTCAGAGACCTGGGCGGGGGCACCTTTCTGGTTTGTCTGTCCCCCGTTTATTCCACTGAAATTCCTTCTGAAAGGAAGGAAACAGTTGTATTCTTGTTGGCTGTTTAGAACAAGAAGTTTCCCAGAGACTGAATCTACACTTCAAGGGCGAGGGAAAAAAGCATTAACCTAGTTTAGCTCTGTTTTAGGAAACAAATGCTAGGTGCCCGGAAGCCCAGGTTATGCTTCTAGCTATAGTTTTTTGGGGAGAGAAAACAAGACAGAGCTCAACTGGGTGCATTCACTTGAATAGGATGGAGGCCAGTGGTCAGGAGCCTGACGTTCTGGGCCCACCAGTGAGCAAATCTGTCAGAAAATCATGTGGGACCAGATTTTGCTGAATGCACACCCAGTCCTCTAGGATGCTTTTTGCTTAGGTACATTTCAAAGAGCTTCCTGGCTTGGAAATGTTTGCGTGGTACACAGAGCGAGACCCACAGGGGGTAAAAGGAGGTGGGGAAGAAGTATTGAGTTCAGGCTCTGCTGTTACTCCAGCCTCCAAAAAGCCATCACCTGGAAATGCCATCCCAACTGGGAAGCCAAGGTCTTGAGAGCTCCTCCTATCTCCTGTAAGTTCCAGAGCTCACTAGTTCTGAGTAGGAGCCTGTGTATTTTCACAGCCTACTGCAGTTCTCTCCCGAAGCCTGGAAAGGGCACTCAGTCCTGTGCCAGTAAGCATCTATCCCCAGGCCTCCGGGGGAGCTTCCTTTATGCTGATTATTTGCCGCAGTTTCATCCCTTGTAGGGGTGCAGGGCAAGGCCTCCTTGGCTTCTTAGTGGAAGCAGGGGTTCACCTTATTTTTTTGACCTGGCTTCAGTTCCCAGCACCCACATGGCCAGCCAGGCTCACAACCAGTAAGACCAATTCCAGGGGATCTGACCCCCTTCTCTGGCCTCCAAGGGCACCAGGCATGCACGTAGTACACATATATACTGTAGACAAAACACTCATGCACCGAAATAAAAATAATCTTAGAAATCCGGAGTGGTTTTTCTGGTGGCTCTAGCACACCGTCTCGTGCAAGATAGCAGCTAAGTTGTTGGGTGGGACTTCAGTTTTCCCAAAGTTGCTTAAGAAGGATCTGTCTTCCAGCTTAGTCATATGGTTGCTTACAAGACTTAGTTCCTTGCTGGCTATTGCCCAGGGACGTCAATTCCTCACAACCCCCAACCTCTGTTCACCTACCCGAACGTCTTCACAACATGGCAGCTAGATTCTCCCACAGTGAGTGAGCCAAGAGAAAGACACGAGTCCAAGATAGAAGTTGCACACTGTCCTTCATACCCTAACCTTGGGAGTGACAGTCCATCAAAAATAGGTTCCATACTATGTAGAGCAGAAGCTTCTAGGGTGTGCCCAGCCTTGAGTAGATTCATTTTGTAAACCAACAATTTTGACCTGAGTTATTTCATTAGGGGTATAAGTACCAAGGCAGAATGACTCTGCATCTTATTTATGCAGATAAACAAACCACCATCTGCTAGCACACCAGGAAGCACAAACTGATCATTATCTGTGCCAATAGATACTTACAATTGTTGACTATAGCAAATCATATCAGAAACAGCAGATACATTTGCTTATCATTCACATCAGGAGCTGGGAAGACGACCCAGTGGGTAAGAGCATTCTCTGTACAAGCATGGGGACCCGAATTCAAATCCCTGGTGCCCATGTAAAAAGTCAAGACTCAAACTCCAGTCCTCACACTTGCCCAGCATGTACTTTACCCATTAAGCCACTTCCCAGCCTTACAGACTATGTAATTTATGAAGACAAAATTATTTCCCATAGTTCTCTGGGGGCTACAGATTTCAAGAGCATGAAGCCAATATTTGGTGAGGACTTCCACTTTGAGTTTTAACAAGGTGGCAGGGCAAGCATCTGTGTGCAAATCCCTCTTCCTCTTTTGATAAAGCCACTAATCCCATCATGGAGACTCCACCTCTGATTACCTCCCAAAGGTGCAATTTCCAAGTGCTATCAACATAGGAATTTGGGGATTAAGCTTCCAACCCATAAATTTTGGGGGGACCGTACTTAAGCCATGGCAGGCTGATCCTGCCTGTGGGAGCTGCCAGCTGAATGAGCAGAGTCAGGCTTCACGTAGTCAACTTGCCTTCCTTTCTGTGGGTTCAGCACCAAGTAACACCAGTTCCTCAGAGTAGGAGACGTGATTTTGGGGGTGAGCAGCCTTAGGCAGAGATGAGTTCACCTATTACCAACATCCTGAGCATTCCCCGGGAGTTCTAAGACCTCGTAATTCCCTGTGTCGTTTCTTGGCATGGGTGCTGATGCCTGAGTCATCTCAGGAAACATTCTGGGTGTCTATTCCCAAAGGCTGGAATTCCATCCTCAAGGTTTGAGCCGCTGCTTCAGAAAAGCTTCCAGTTTCATGGTTCTCATTATAAAACATTAATTGCTTCAAGAAGCCCCCAGGGCCAAGAGGAGAAGTGTCCAAGATCTACATCAAGCAGAATGCCCCCACAAAGCTGGAGTGAGACGGTGAGAGGGAGGAGCATTTGAGTTCTGACTGAGCCAAGGAGTCGAAATGCTACATCCGCAGCAAGGTTTCTTTCTGGGAAAAATTAGAGAAGCCCATTTGGAAAGAAACAGGATTAACCAAAAGCCAGCTGAGATCATTGGTTGAGCTCCGCTACCCAAAGACAACCTAATGTTTCAGACACACCAGCTCTGGGGCTGTCTGCTGTCATTGACTTGGGCTTTGGTGTTAAGAATGTTTGGGCTCTGTCAGCTGGACTCAAGCTAATCAGCCTAGTGAAGACCATTTTTCAACCCTGATTGCTTAGGATGCTTAGTTCCCCAGGACAGGGCCTCTGGCCTGGCCATATTCTACCAAGACTTAACACTTGCCTTCCTCCTTCCTTTCTGTTCTTTCCTTCCCTGGACAGCTTTGGTCTCTAAAGGACTTTGATTCCAGATGAGAGTTTACAACTGATCCAAGAGACAAACGGGGCCATAGTGGTTGTCAAGTTTGGGCTTTCCCCTAATTCAGAAACCCTCAAAGGCTTGTTCCCCAGCGGACACTTTTACAATAGTGTGCATTTTACAATGCACAAGGCATGCCATGCTCTTTGGATGGCTCTACAGACCCAGAACCCATTTCCACATGGACTCTCTTACATGAAAATCTTCCTCTCTGGGCAACCTAGATGACAGCCATTCCTCTGTAGCAGCCTTTCAGACATTTGAAGGAAATTTCTCAGGACACACTGCCACCAACACATAAAGTTTGAGTCTTGGCTGAGTCCCATATCTACCACTATTGCTGTGATTTTGAGAAAACTCCAGGATCTCATCTGTAAGCAGAGATATTACCCACTGTATGATGCAGTTGCTGGGGCCAGCTATTGAGGGACCACTGCCACAGTCAATTACCTCACATTGGTCACTTAAAATTGGCATTGTAGCCGTATTTACACCATGGTCATTGGCAATGCTACAAATCAGAGCCTCTTTTGGCTTTGCTTTTCTATCTAAATATCAGTTATTTTGATAGACTGCTATAAACTGCCCCCCAGTAGGTCACATTCCTGAATTTTTGTGTGATAACTTTTCACATTGTACTTGCACTGGTCTCAGTCTCACTTGATGCAGTAGAAAATGACAGAAGTTCTGGGTACAAGCACAAAGTGTCCCAGAGCAGCTACCCCCACTGTATCTCTGAGAAGCTGTGAAGCTCAGTAGCCCTCCTGTGGAGGGGTCATGTGGAGGAGGATATAGAACCACAATAGAGGTATAGGCAGATGTCCCACCATCCCAAATGAGGCAGCAGACATGCAGAAAGCCATTGTAGCTCCTCCAGGCATGGTTGACCTGCCAGTTGGCTCCAGATATATCCACAGCCCAGCCCATCACCACCATATGGGACAGAGAAAAGTTCCCTTGCCCAGAGTTGTGAGCAAATGAATGGTTATTGTTGGTTTAATGCACTAGGTTTTAAGCGTGGCTTCAACACAACGATAGATGAGTATACAGTTGTTATCAGACCTCACCAAGTTTTTTCTTGGCCAAGTTAAACCCCCTGGTTCCTGACTGGCATCCTGGTCTTCCTCTGAGTGGGCTTCAATGGCCAGTCCTGAGATGGGCTGGCACTCATCCCCATTACTTCCAGTGTGCACAGGCTGACAGCTCAGGATTCTGGACCCTGGCTGATCACTGCTGTTGGAGAGAGTTCAGAGTTTTGCAACTCATGGCTGCCTCAGTGAGCTCATCCTAAGCCTTTGCAGTCAGCACAAACCCCCAAGCTATGAAACTAAGCCCTCCCAGCCTAACATCATTAAAACAATCTATGTACACAGTTTATAGCTATCACCATTATCTTTCTGTTTTCAACTTACTACTTCAGCCTTCCTGTGCTCCAGTTTGATTTAGAATTTTGCAACTATAGCATTTCTGCAATGGTTTAAGTGTGCCCCAAAGTCTATTCCAAATTTAATCCCCAATACAACAACATTGGGAAGTGGCAGCTTTCAGAGATGGTTAGGTTTTGAGGGCTCTATTGTCTGAAATGGTTTCACGACATTTTAATGGGAGTGGGTTTCTTTTCTTTTTCTTTCTGTTCTCCCTTCCTTCCCTCCCTCCCTCCCCACTTCCTCTCTTCCTCCCATGTGATACAGGAAGAGGACGCTCACCAGACGCTGCACCATATTCTTTGACTTTTCAGCCGCCAGAACCACGAACCAAATAAATTTCTGTTCGTTATCAGTCACCCAGTCTGTGGTATTCTATTAAAGCAAAGTAGAAGAGACTAAGACAATTTTCTTCCATGCATACCTCCATTCTCACATCCACCCAGATCCAAGCACATCCAAATACACAGGAACATACATGTGTGGGACAGAAGCTTTCATGACAATGCTTCTTTCTGCCTAATAGTCCTAACTGTGGTCAGCCTTCTGCCTTCCGTTCCAGCCTCATCTCTTCAGCAATTCCTTGATGGTAGAAACCACAGCTCTCACGACTTAACCAAGGAAGGTTTGTTCTTCCTGTCAGTGGTGGCACAACAGGAGTCACAGCCCAGAACTGTCACCAGCAGCTTCAGGAGTTTCCTCAGTCCTCAGTCTTTTAGGGCCCTCCACTCAAGAAAAGCTGGACCCTTGACTTCACTGCAGGAAAGAGCTTCAGATTAGCCAGTAGGTAGCAGATTTGGAGTTTATTAAAAATAGAAAGACAATCGGGAAAGAAAAATAAGGCATACTTGAGAGCATGGGTGCAGGCTTCTCAGCGGAGAGTGGACCACAGGCATCAAGTAGTAGCCATACACACCATTCTGGTGACCTCAAGTTTATCTCAAGGGGTTGCTAAGAAATTTGGCCTCTTCTTTTTGATAAGCAGGATTATAGGATGGCTCCAGAGGTAACTTAGGTGGGATTGCAATCTAATAAAATAAAACCAGCAGCCACCACTGTTACCCAAGGGGGTCAGGAGATACCCTTTACTATGAATGGGGTTTCTGGTGAGAGCTGTAGAAGCCTGAGCTGTACAGCTGGGAAAGGAGAATGTTTGTGTACATTCAGGCCTTGGTTTATTTGAAATATCTCCATATAAAAAGAATATTGGCTCTATGTAGGAAATCTTCACAGCAAGTGTTGTTAATGGTGTTGGAACTCTTGATTTTCAACTGTCTAGAGGCTTCCACCAGGATGTTGGGGAAGGGATTGTTTTCCTTCTTATGCCCTCATAAATTCCCCCAGCTTTCTATCCTGCCTTACCCTCAGGCTTCTAGAGGCCCAAAGGTGTGCCATGACACCCTGGTAGGGAGGCAGCACCCCCAGGTGTTACGTATGTGACCTAGACAGGAAGGGCACTGAGGAAAAGGAAAAAGGTAAGCACTACTGAGTCTGTTTCCTTTTACGCAGGAAACAGCAGCTTTCCTAAGGCCCTGATCAGGAGACTTCTTTCATTGGCCAGAAATAGGTCACATGGTGACCGCAGCTGTTAGGGAATCTGGGGAAGTGAATATTTGTAACTGGGCAAACTGCCATTCTGAAAAAAATGACTCAAGTTCTGTTAATCAGAAAGAAATAGAGGATGAATAATGAGTAGGAAGCTAGCAGCGTGTACCACGTTCTCACATACACTACAAGTTGTTATCTTTATATGCCCAGACACATGCCACATTTATTAAAGAGTTGGAGAATGTGAGATGTGATAGATTGCAAAAAATAGCCACAAATTCCTCTCATTGCTCTATCAAGTCTTTTCCACGAGGCTGATATTCTATTAAGAATCTATTTCTCTTAGTTGGATCTTAGCTGTACTAGTGACTTATTTTGGCCAACAGAAGGTAGCAAGTGATGCTATGTGACACCTTAAGAGGCCTTTTGGCTTCTGGTATTTCTGTCTTAGAATTCAGTGCCGTATGTGGAGAATCTTGGATTAGCATTTTCTCTCTTTCTTTCTTTCTTTCTTTCTTTCTTTCTTTCTTTCTTTCTTTCTTTCTTTCTTTCCTTCCTTCCTTTTACTATGTAGCTCAAGCTGGCCTTGAATTACCTAATCCTCCTGTATTAGCACTTGGATTACGCCAAGTTTGGTTTTTTTAAAAAAACATTGAACTGGGAGTGGTGGTACATGCCTTTAGTCCTAGCACTTGGGAGGCAGAGGTAGGTGGATCTCTGTGAGTTCAAGGCCAGCCTGGTCTACATAGTAAGTTCCAGGCCAGCTGGGGCTACAGGGAGAATCTGTCTCAAAAAAAGGACCAATAAATAAATAAATAAAATAAAATAAAATAACACAAAACGTGTGTCTGTGTGTGTGTCTCTGTTGTGTGTGTGTGTGTGTGTCTGTGCCAGGTAGAGGTAAGAAGATAATTTTAAAAAAATTTTTATTGAGCCTTTTAAATTTCATACATTTCCCACTCAAATCCAGACCCCCTCCCCCATCCATGCCCCCCCATCCCCCCTACCGAACCCTATGCACTCTGCCGTACATACTGAGTCCTATTCATTCAGGTGTTTGTACCCAAATATGGCTTCAGCATAAATGCATCCATTGGAGTCTAGTCAGCATCCAGTGGTTGTATGCAAATCATACTCTCCCTCATCCAGCGCAATCAGTCTCAAATAGTTCTCAATCTAGTGTTGGCCTGCCACCTATTTCTCACCTCCCCTTTGGGTCCTTGTTTAACTGAGCTGACATAGGTCCCATGCTCAGTGCCATCACTGCCGCAGGCTCCCATGAGCAAGCCTCCACAGAGGATAACTTTTGAGAGTTGTTTCCTTCTACCATGTAGGTTCTGGGTGTTAAACTCAGGAGGTCAGATTTGGCAGCAGTTACCTTTACCTGCTGAACCAGCTAGTCAGCCCCTGGCTTAACCTTCTTTTTTTTTCTTTTTAAAAATTATTTATTTAATAACCACATACTTAGAAGAAACATTTCATTACAACAGCATTGACATATTCAATAATAATTTCCAGAGCTAAGATACATCTCTTTCAAAATTGGCTGTAAATTTTTAGGTTTACAGTTGAATTAATACAGTTATAGAATATTGTACTCAGTAGAAACCCTATAAGACATAAAATTAAGTGAGGTTTTAACCTTTAAAAAAGATCTCCATTTCATTATTAAAATACATAGTTTCATAAAGAAAAACTCACTTTTAATGC
>NW_008335287.1:1771968-1774415 GCF_000622305.1 Nannospalax galili
TTTTTAATTTTTAAAAAATTTGATAACCGCATAATTAGAAGAAGCATTTCATTACAGCTTTAACATATTCAGTAACACACTTCAGAGCAAGGACGTATCTCTTTCAAAAGTGGTTGTAAATTTTTAGGTTCATAGTTGAATTAATACAGTTAGACAATATTGAACTCAGTATAAACCCTGTAAGATATAAAATTGAATGAGTTTTTACCCTTTAAAGAAGATCTCTATTTCATTTAAAAATATGCTGTTTCCTACATTTTTAATGCTACTAATACTTAGATGTTTGCACATGTGTCTTCAATATCTATGTATCTGATGATTAATAGTCACTGTCGGTTACACTCGGATCCTTAATGCCTGAGTATGGCTATAAAGTCATCAGGCAGATTTCACTGGCAATTTTTATCACCTCTACTATTTAACATGAAGTAAATTTTTATGCTTCCTCCTCAAATATGTCTTTTTTTAATTTATTGATTTTGTGTGTATATCATACAGATCATCCCACATAATCTTATTCATCTATTCCCAAATGGCACCCTCCCATAGCCTCCCCTCTCCCACACATTGGAGCCCATGTACTCAGTCATCCCTGTTACTGTCCACTGTGTTGTCAGTGGCCCCAGCCATTCCCCAGTGCTTATTGATCTTCTGAATCTAGTGAGCTTATCTAGAGTTCCTTGTTTCAGGAAGATCGGCACTTCCTCATCTAGCAGCAATCAGTTGTCAATATTCCTTTACATAATATTGGTGTCTGCTGTTCATTGTCTCAGTTCTATCCTGGGTTACTGTCTGGGAGTCTCTTGAGCTATCCTGGCCAACAACTCAAAGGAAGGTAACTCCTGTCTGGAATTGATTCTTGTTATGTAGTCTTTACCAATACACATGGACTCTTAAAGAATTGCCTTTTACTCTTAAAGTCATTTGAGGATCTGTTCCTCAGGGGTAACATGGGTTTGGGAGGAGCCCCTGGCTCCTTTCTTTTACCAGTTCCATCTATGTGAAGATAAGTCAAAGGTCCTGCTCGACCATGGCTGGCTTCGCTTGGAAGCATGGAGAAAATGTTTCCTCTGTGTTGACCCTCCTCTTTATAGACTGGACACTGGTTCAGGTCCATCTGGTGGGGTCTCCATGGCCCCCTTGCTCAAAAGGACAGGTGACTCACCACAGTTACAGGACATTTTGAGAGATGCTCATAGTCCCCTGGTCCTAGGAGGGCAAGGAGCAAAAGCTGTCCTTTATGTCCCCCTGACCAAATCAGTATAGGCCTCATAGTACGGCTGTTAAACATCCAAAAAGGTTAATTCCACCGGTCTGGTACTTTTAATTACCATAGGCCATGTAGATAGAGCTTGGGCAAAGACCAAACACTCTCAGATAAACCTTGCCTAAGCAAATATTACATTCTTTGATCTGGTTGTATGTATAATTTGTCAGTACATTGTTGGCCTAATACGGTTCCCTTTGGTTTTTTTAAAGGTAGCTAGGCATTATTTATCTCACTCATTGTATAACCCTTCCACCATGGTTTCCCAATTTAGAGTGCCCCCATTTTTCCCATTTTTCCCTTACTAATACCCTTCTCCTATGGTCCCGCCTCTCTTGAGCTCCTTCTTTCCCTTTATCCCCTAGGTTCCTTGTATAACCCTCCCTCCCTTCTCCCCCTTAAACCCCCCTCCCCTTAAAATAACCCCATTATTGTCCATATCTCCCTTGTTAACATCTGTTTTCTATCGTTCTTCTCTTTCAGACTCTTTATTTTCCTTTACTTCCCTGGTTCCTCTTCATTATCCTAGTTCCTGTAGTTATGTCTGAATACATATTCACTTATAAAGATTTGGTGCTAGAATCCACATATGAGGGAGAATATATGCCATTTTTTTCTGAGACTGTGTTACTTCACTTAGTATAACAGTTTCTAGTTCCATCCATTTACCTGCAAATTTCATGATTTCATCTTTCTTTACTGCTGAGTAAAATTCCATTGTATAAATGAAACATATTTTCTTCTTTTTTTTTTTTTCTTGGTCTTTTTGAGACAGGGTCTCCCTATAGCCCCAGCTGTCCTGGAACTCACTATGTAGACCAGGCTGGCCTTGAATTCAGAGATCCACCTACCTCTGCCTTCTGAGTGCTGGGATTAAAGGCATACGCCACCATGCCTGGCATGAACATATTTTCATTATCCACTCATCAGTTGAGAGACACTTAGGTTGCTTCCGTCTCTTAGCTATTGTGACAGGGTCTCCCTATAGCCCCAGCTGTCCTGGAACTCACTATGTAGACCAGGCTGGCCTTGAATTCAGAGATCCACCTACCTCTGCCTTCTGAGTGCTGGGATTAAAGGCATACGCCACCATGCCTGGCATGAACATATTTTCATTATCCACTCATCAGTTGAGAGACACTTAGGTTGCTTCCGTCTCTTAGCTATTGTGTATTGTGAA
>NW_008335287.1:1774432-1774988 GCF_000622305.1 Nannospalax galili
AAAGTGGTTTTAATTTGCATTTCCCTGATTATTAGTGATGTTGAACATCTTTTAAGATGTTTCATAGCCATCTTTACTTCTTCTTTTGAAAACTTTCTGTTCAGCTCCTTAGCCCACCTTTGAATTGGGTTGCTTCTTGTCTTGATTCTCTGTTTTTTAAGTTTGTTATATATTCTGGATATTAAACCTCTGTCAGATGTATCACTGGTAAAGTTTTTCTCCCACTCTGTGGGTTTCCTGATCACCTCCCTTGTTGCGTCCTTTGATGTACAGAAGCTTTTTCGTTTAATGAGGTCCCATTAGGTAATTCTTGCCCTTCTTTCCTGAGTAGTTGATGTCCAGTTTAGGAAATCCTTTCCTATACCTATATCTTGTAGGCTATTGCCAATGTTTTCTTTTAACAGTTTCAGAGTTTCAGGCTTCACATTGATGTCTTTGATCCATTTGGAACTGACTTTCGTACACGATGAAAGATAAGGGTTTAGTTTCATTCTTCTACAGGAGGAGATCCAGTTTTGCCAGCACCATTTGCTGAACATGCTGTTTTTCCTCCAGT
>NW_008335287.1:1775010-1775743 GCF_000622305.1 Nannospalax galili
GATGTTTTCCTAATTCCGTGAAGAATGACATGTGGATTTTAATAGGGATTGCATTGACTCTATATATTGCTTTTGGTAGGATGGTCATTTTCACAGTATTAATTCTTCCAATCCATGACAGGGATCTGTGGGAGGTCTTTCCATCTCCTGGTGTCTTCCTCAATCTCTTTCTTTAATGATTTAAAATTTTCATTGAAGAGCTCTTTAATGTCTTTGGTCAGGTTTATCTTTGTTTGTTTGTTTGTTCGCAGCTATTGTGAAGGGGAGTGTTTCCATGTACTTTTTCTCTGATTGCTTGTTATTGGTATATAGAAAGGCTACAAACTTCTATAGATTAATTTTGTAACCTGCCACCTTACTGAACATGTTAATAATTTCTAGGAGTTTTCAGGTGGAATTTTTTGGTATCTCTTAATTATAATATCATATCATCTGAAAAAAGGGATAATTTGAGCTTTTCTTTTCCAATTATAACTCCTTTATTTTCTTTCTCTTGTCTTATTGCTCTTGCAAGACTTTCAAGCACTATGTTAAAGAGAAGTGGAGGTAGTGGGCACCCTTGTCTGGTTCCTGAATTCAATTGGAATTCTTCCAGTTTTTCTCCATTTAGAATGATGTTGGGTGTGTGTTTGTTATATATGGCTTTAATTATGTTGAAATATGTTCCTCCAGTCCAATTCTCTCTAGGACTGTGAACATAAATGCATGTTGAATTTTGTCAAAGGCCTTCTCT
>NW_008335287.1:1775759-1776088 GCF_000622305.1 Nannospalax galili
TGAAATGATCATGTGATTTTTGTCTCTAAGTCCATTTATATGTTTTATTACATTTATTGACTTCCATATAGAGAACCATCCCTTCCTCTGTGGAATAAAGTCAACTTGATCTTGGTGGATGACCTTTTTGATGTGTGTCTGTATGCGGTTTGCAAGTATTTTGTTGAGAATTTTTGCATCTATGTTCACTAAAGCTATGGGTCTATAGTTTTCTTTTTTGGTTGTATCTTTACCTGGTTTTGGTATTAGAGTGATACTGGTTTCATAGAAGGAATTTTGGAGTTCTCCCTCCATTTCTATCTTTTTGAATAATTTGAGCAGTATTGGTT
>NW_008335287.1:1777403-1778187 GCF_000622305.1 Nannospalax galili
TGTTTCTTAATCCATTCATATAGCCTGTGTCTTTTGACTGGGGAGTTCAGTCCATTAATGTTTAAAGTTATGAATGAAAGATGTATAGTGAATCCTGTCATTTTTATTTCTGTTCACATTCTTGATACAGCTGTGCATTTCCACAGTTACACCTTCATTGAATTTCTTTCCATCACCCCTTGTGTATAGTTGTTCCTTTCTTCAGCGCTTTGTATTGCTTCAAGAACTCTCTGAAGGGCTGGTTTTGTGGACATGAATTCTTGGAATTCATGGAAGATTTTTCGCTCCCCTTCAACTATGATAGACATTTTGGCTGGATATAGTAATCTGGGTTGGCATCTGTGGTCATTTAACACTGGGAATACTTTGGTCCAGGCTCTTCTGGCTTTCATAGTTTGCACTGAAAAGTCAGCTGTAATCCTAATGGGTTTTCCTTTATATGTGATTTGTTGTTTTTCTTTTGCAGCTTTCAGTATTGTCTCTGTTCTGAACGTTTAGTGTTTTTACTATGATGTGCCACGGAGAGTTTCTTTTCTGGTCCTGTCTATTTGGTGCTTTATATGCTTCTTGTATTAGTATGGGCATGTCTCTCTTTAATTTTGGGAAATTTTCTTCCATGAGTCTGTTGTAGATCTGGTCCATGCCATTATCTTGGGATTCTTCTCCTTCCTATGTGCCTATGATTCATAAGTTTGGTCTTTTTATGGTGTCACACAGGAAGAAGAATCTCCGGATAATGGTATGGACTAGATCATCAACAGGATTGTAGAAGATCTTGTCCATG
>NW_008335287.1:1778627-1779592 GCF_000622305.1 Nannospalax galili
GACTCAAGCCTTCCTTTGTTGAGTTTAGGTCTGCTTCTTTTTGTAAACTTTATGTGCCTTTGTGGTTTATTTGTTGGGCATGAAAAGCTGGTTGGTCTAGGCTTCAGGTTCTCTGTTTTGATTTTATGTTGGAGTGGCCTAATTGCTTTTGTCTTCAGGAGTTCACACAGAGGCCCAAGTGAGATGAGGCTCAGATGATATCAGGCTTTCTCCTAAGGTATGGGTCCTTCCAGGAAAGATGCTTCCCTCAAGAATTTGGGCCTGCGAGAAGGGCCCAGGATAGATGCTGGTCTCAGGAAGCTGGTGGCTGTGCTACCCAGGGAAATAAAGGGAGGTGAGGATGGGACCAGACCTAGAGGGTTCCTGGGGCGTGCAGAGAGGAAATGGGTTGGTCCCGATGCAAAGGATCAGGAAGCAGTGGCGGCTCTGGGCAGAGAGGTTAGCCCCAGTGTCTGGGGTGCCAAGACAAGAAATCGGGTTTTCATGTTATTATTTTTTCTTTGTGACTTTGACTTACGAATTTCCTTTGTAGTTTCTGATTCTTGTGTGAGACTCAAGCCTTCCTTTGTAGGGCTGCTTCTTTTTGTAAACTTTATGTGTCTTTGTGGTTTGCTTTTGGGGCATGAAAAGCTGGTTCCTCTAAGCTTCTAGTTCTCTCTTTTGATTTTATATTGGAGTGGCCAGATTGCTTTTGTCTTCAGGAGTTCCCACAGAGGCCCAAGTCAGATGAAGACCAGATGCTCTCAGGCTTTCTCTTAAGGTCTGATCCCTCCAGAAAAGATTTTTGGCCTTAGGAATTTGGGGGTTGGCCTGGCCTGGGAGCCATGCCCAGGAAAGATGCTGCTCTAGGGCAGCTGTTGGCCATGCCACCCAGAGTTGCAAAGGCAGATGGGGGCGGGAAGTGGCCCCAAGGGCTCCTGGGGACTGCACTGAGGAGCTGGGTTGGTCTGGATGCAAAGGCTCAG
>NW_008335287.1:1779669-1806467 GCF_000622305.1 Nannospalax galili
CTCGATGGGGGAGCTGGGAGGGTGAAAGAGGCTGGGGGAGTCAAGGCACACTGGGCAAGCTGGACTTACCCAGGGAAGGTGCTGGTACCAGGACACTGGAGGCTGTGCAGCCCAGGAAGCAAAGGGATATGAGGGTGGGACCTGGTCCAGAGGGCTGCTGGGGACCAGGAAAGGTGCTAGCACCAGACCGCCCAGTGGCTGTGCAGCCCAGTGAAGTCGGATTAACCTTCTTAAGGCTGAGAGACCAAGAAGCCCAGACAATAGCCATCAAAAACTACCATACTGAACATGAGGCAAAGTTTGATGATGCAGTGCTATTCCAGCCTCTGTTGACTGCAGCCACATAAGGACAACCGCTCTGCTAAGCCCAGTCCAATTGACGGACCCACAAAACTATGACTGAATAAAATGGTTATCACTTTAAGACCCTAAGATTTGGGGTGGATAATTAAACAGATAGTTCACTGGAATGCCAGCAGAATGTGTGATGTGTCTGTGGTGAAGCCTGGATTGACTTGGACCTGGTTTTCAAACTTCCTAGAAATCCTGTGTGGAGACTGAACCAACTGACTAACTCCCAACTAGGCAGCTTGCCCTCAGCTACAGGCCTAGATCTGTATAAGATTTTGTTTAAATGATTTTATTTATTATTATCATCATCACCATCATTATGTATGCATGATTCATGAGGGTATGTGTGTGCCACGGTGTGTATGTGGCTATCTCATTCATTGTCATCACAATTTGTCAGAAGCATTTGGAATCCTTTCAAGTTTTGCACCCCACCTACGACCTATCCACTCAGCGCTCAGCCTCCCTCCCTTTGCAGCTCTCCTTAACAGGGAGAAGCTCTTAAGTTCTGTCCTGAAAAACCAAAGCAAACTCAGGGAGTAGGAAGGTCTGAATAACTGTCTGAGAAACAGACTTGTTGTGGTGCCCTCCCATCTCCCTCTTCCTCTTTCTCTATGTAGTCCTGGCTGGCCTCCAGAGAGTATCCTCCTGCTTCATGCTTCTCACTCTACAGAAGAAGAAAGTGAGCGAAAAGACCCTAGGCTAGAATATCATAGAATATCATTCCAGAGGCCCTTCCAGCCTCAGATGTCTTTGAGGAAACCGGAAGATTGACAGATGCTGTAGCCCAGGGCTGACCCTGGACACTCCTGAGATGATCAGACATTGCTGTCTGCCTGGTTTCTTTCTCTAGGAAGCCACTCCTCCACCAATAGTTGGGGTACCTTTCAGCTACAGGTTCTGCCTTCAGCCCCTCCACCAATAAGCCATTTTCAGCATCTTATTCATCCCAGCAACAGTGATTGGCCAAGAGATGGGTGCATGCAGGCCTCCATTTGCCTATGCATGCTGTGCTCTGATGCTTCCCCAGAGCTGTTCAGTATCAACTTGTACACCTAGATGAGGGTAGAAGCATGGCTCTAGAGCCACCAGACTACCTGGCCTCAAATCCCAATTCCATTAATTAGTCACTGTATGGCTTTTGGAAAGCCACTTAATCTCTCTCTCTCTCTGTCTCTCTCTGTCTCTCTCTCCCTCCCTCCTTCCCTCCATCCCTCCCTCTCTCTCTTTTTACTGTCCAACAGTTTCATATATTTATATAATGATTTTTTTCCATTCACCCCTGTTCCCCTCCCTTATCCCCTCCCCTCTCCCACTTCGTCTCGAGTCCTCTCTTGCTTTCATGTCACCTTTTTGTGTGTCCAACACAATCAGGTCCCACTGAATTTAATTAGAGTTACTTTCCCAAGTGTGGGTGGGGAGCAAAGGCAACCTGTCTGTGGCTCCACCACTGAAGAAATGATACCCATTCCCTAACAAGTGTTCATTGCTGATAGTTCCTCTGGGAGGGATGTCCCTCCTTCATCCATGATGAAATGTTGATGAGTCCAGTCTTGGGCAAGTCTTATGCAGATAATCACAGCTGCAGTGAGCTCATAAATGCAACAGCTATGTCAGGTCCAGAAGACATCTTTTTGCTGCACATCTCCTCATCCTCAGCAATTACATTCTTTCCATTCCCTCTTCCTGGATGTTCCCTGAGCCTTGGAGAGTGTTAGAGTTGTCTTAGCTGGGGCTGAGCCCTCCACAGCCACTTATTCTTAGCACTTTGACTAGTTATGGATTTTTGCATTAACCACCACCTACTTCTCTGATGAAGCAACAAGCTTATCTGATGAATGCTGGATGCACGACTAATCTACAGGTTCAAACATTGAGTGTTTAGAAGGCAGTTTTATAATGTGACTGTTCAGTAAACAATAGTAGTGGTAGTTTCTCTCCTACAGCCTATGACCTCCCCAGACAAGGGCTCCCAATCAGGTTTACAGAACCAGGCAAGAGTTCCCTCTTGTGGAGTGGGCCTCAAATCCAGTGGGCAGCAGTTGGTTAACATTCATGCCACTGTTGCACTAGAGGACATCTTACATGGTAGGTCATTATTGTAGCTTGAAGGGTCCACAGCTGAGTAAGAATGCTGACTTTTCTCCCCCATCAGCCTGCACAGAACCTTCTGGGACCATGAAGGGTAACTAGTATGGAGGAAGTTTCCAGATCAGCTCCAGCTTGACTACTCTGTGACCTGTGACCAACGTATGGGGTGTCTTCCTCAATAAGGTCTTACCATCAAATTCCAGTGGGCAACCAAGAGCTCTGGGTTTGTTTCTTTGTTTTTAATAGAAGTTATAATGGCATCTACTTATAGGTGTTTAAGATATATAATAAGCAACGTCATCTGCTTAAACAGTAACCAGCTACACCCATGTTTGATTTAAAAAGAAAGCAGCATGCAGCTTTAAGGTTGATGACCCAAATGAGGTCAGATACTTTTCCTGGAACTGATTTTTCAGAAGTGGAGAAAGTGCTTTTGTCTGCTGGGGTTTCCAAATTGGAGTTTTGGGTGGCCATGATCCTCACCACCTGGCACAGGTGTCTCTGGTGAAGAGAGCCAGGCCAAAATGCAAAGACAGGCAGGGATGAGCAGAAAGAGCGGGAGAGCCCGGGCAGGGATGAGAGGCCATTTCTCTGCTTCCTGCAGCCTTTCCTTCCTTCAGTCCTTTCATTCCCAGGCGTCCTCAGCTGTGCCAGCCTATCTATCAGCCACATTTTTTAAACTGTTTAAATCATGCAGGTTTATTTGACAAAGTCCTGAATAATCTTGGAGGCTCCCAGCAAGGACCACGAGAGTCAGGGAGCACAAGTGTGGAAAGAGACTTATAAAAATTTTTTTTAATTTGTTTTTCTTTTGTATATATTTTTACATTTTTATTATTTTTATTTTATTGATATAAGTGTATTGCCTGCATGTATGTAAGTGCACCCATGTTGTGCAATGCCTGAGGAGGTCAGAAGAAAGCACTGGATTTCCCTGAAACTAGAGTTATTGGCAGTTCTCGGCCACCATGTGGGTCCAGGGAATCAAACCTGGGTCCTCTGCAAGAGCAGCCGGTGCTCTTAACCACTGAGCCATCTCTCTAGCTAGCCCCTTTTTTGTATATTTTTATTGAACTTTTGTGTATTTCATACACAATATCTTTTCTTTTTTTTTTTTTTTTTTTGGTCTTTTTGAGACAGTGTCTCTCTGTAGCCCCAGCTGTCCTGGAACTCATTATGTAGACCAGGCTGGCCTTGAACTCACAGAGATCCACCTGTCTCTGCCTCCCGAGTGCTGGGATTAAAGGCATGCACTACCATGTCCGGCCATACACAATATCTTAATCATCTTTATACCTCCTTCCCCATCAGCACCCCTCCAGAGTCCCCCCCCCCTTCATGCATTCTGTCATTTGTGTTACAGCCCTTCGAGTCAAGTTAGTGTACCCAGTGTAAGTTCATCCACTGGGGTCTAGTCAACCTATCTAGAGCCACTCCCTTAAAGAAGATCAGCTCTTCTTCACCCAGCAGTAATCAGCTGCCCAAAAGCTCTTTGGCTAAGATTTGGGCCTTCTGCCCATTTCCACAATCCTACATTGGGTTTCTGTCTGATTGAGCTTGCATGGGTCTTGTGCATGCTGTCCGCATTGCTATAAATTCACATACTTTGAACAGAATGCAGAGAAATCCTCCTCTTCAAAATCAGCAGTGTTAGTGCAAGGCCAGCTTCACCAGGCAGACCATGTGGGGGAACTGCCAGACATGTGTTCTGTCTGTCTAAACGGTACGGTACATTCAGCCAGCAGATAGCCCTTAGTGGCATCCACTAATTTTGTTCCCCCCAAAAAGCTTTAAATCCAATTCTCCCAATCTAAAAATGTTGAATCAAAATCTTTTATAATATTGTAAGACATCTCTGCAGACCAAATGTGTCCAGAGTAGCCAGTTGCCACTGCAGGGTTTCCCCTTGGGGGCAGCAACTAAGTTATGAGTCTATTGGTCAACTGTCCCCTGACATGACAAACATCTAAGACAAGAAAATCATCAGCAGGAAAGGTTTACTTTTGTTCACAGTTTCAGGAGTTTCAACCCATAATCCCTTGGCCTGTTGCTTTGGGCCTGTGACTGCCCTATGCTGCTCTCTTTTGTTGATGCAGAAGGAAATGACTAGGTAATTCTGAGAAACTGTCTATGAGTTTAGGATGCAAGGGTTATTTCCATGTGAAAATGAAGAGACAGGCTCAGACTCACATGAGAAAGAAATAAGGCAGGAAATAGAGCAAAGGGGGACACAGTAAACACTCCCCTTCAGTTAGAGCATAGACAGAGAAGCAGAGGGTGTGCCCTGGAGGACCCAGCAATGGTTCTGCTAAAGTTTGTACATTCCCACTTCATTCACCTGGTGACTTGCGGTAAGGAGATCGGCACCCAAGAAAGGCCAGATACTCCTGAATGACCATCAAGACCATCATCATCTTGTTGATCAAGTAAAATTTTTTCTGGGATTCCAAAGGAGACTGACTGGCCAGCGTTGAGCCAGAGAGAGAGAGAACTTCAACTGAAACAGTAAGGTTGTATATCACAGTCCACAAGGACATAAAGCAACAGACTGTTTCTCTGTATCGTTTCCTCATGTTGGCCCAACTTAACCCAACTATCCCTCGGAGCTGGCCTCGGTAGGCGCTCAGAAAATGGTATGAACTAAATTGGAATAAGGAACACAGGGAACAAATCCACCTGTTCTTGCAGTAAGTGCTTATCTAGGTGGCTCGGTGCCTCCATTGGGCATCCATGCGAAGGGCTGCTTAGTTCACCGAAGGTGGCTTTGGTCATGTAGGAATGCTAAACTCTAGGTAAACTAGGACAGTGAATGGAAGATCAAGGGATCCAAAATCTGCTGCTGCTGCTGCTGCTGCTGCTGCTGCTGCTGCTGCTGCTGCTGATACCACTTCATATGGGACATGGGCATGTCATGGAAATGAAACGCACCTACTGCCATGATGTTAAGGGGATCTTGGAATCTAAGTATATGTACTATTCAACAATCTACTCTTTGTTCCTTATGATCTGTGGCTCTGGGACTCAGTGGTTAAAAGTGAGTACTTCTCTTCCAGAGGACCCAAGTTTGGTTCCCAGCACCCACATCAGACAGCTCACAGTCTCCTGTGATTCCAGGTATCCTATGCCCTCTTCTGGCCAATGCACATGGTGTACTACATACACCCAGGCATATACACATACACACAAAATAAATCTTTTTTAAAAAAGATCTATGATTCCTGGGCTGGCGAGATGGTCTAGTGGTCAATAGTGCACACTGCTCTCACAGAGGACTGAGGACTGGAGCTCAGTTCATAGCATCTATGTTGGATAGCTCACAACTGCCTGTAACTCCAGTCCCTGGGGATCTGACACCCTTTCTGGTCTCTGGGAACACCTGCTTTTACTCTTACACCTACACACACACACATTCACATAATTTAAAAGTAAATCTAAAACAAAAACACAAAGATCTGTGGTTCTAGCAATATTTACTGTTCAACATCATGATCATCCCCTCCCAGGGCCTGAGCCTGCTTTCTTCTTGAGCTTCACCATCTCCCTAACCACTGCTTCCTGCCCTGCCAGTGCTGTCTGCTTTTTTGTAATAATCCCTATCCTTGGTCTATTTCTTTCTGCCCTATAACCTTTCACACCATTTATAACTCTACCTGATATACATGAAGACCGATGGATCATTGAACCTGGCACCCTCCATCTCACTCTTGTATTAATCAATTTTTGCTGATATGACAAGACATTGCATACTAGATCATTTATAAATAATAGGAGTTCATTTTCTTACTGTTTTGAGCCCAAGAATGTACCAGCAGATCTGGTGTCTGGTGAGTTTCTGTTTCTCAAGTGATGATGTCTTGCTGTGTTCTTACACAGAGTTGGAGGAAGAAAGTGACATTGTGTCCTCACAAGGCAGAAGAGATGGAAGGGCAAAGGGCCACTTTCTCACATTTCTTTTATAGTCATTAATCCCATTCATGAGAGCTCTGCCCTCATGACCTAATTACTTTCTGAAGGCTGTACTTCTTAATCTGTCACACTGGGGCTTAAAGTTTCAACATATTGATTTTGGGTGGCACATTCAGACCAAAGCATTCCTGAACCTCTCAGAGAAGTCCTACATACAGATCCCTGGCTCCTTAAAAATGGCCAGTAACACTTGAAAAAAGATATCCTTTGAGGTATCAGCTAGGAATGGAATATGAGTGTTTAACACCCTGAAGTGAGGCTGGTGTTCTAGAGGCAATGGACTTGGAATCAAGTCCCAGTCCCATGTATGACAACTGTGTGAAAGTCTCAGTTATTGTGCTGGCTGACCTTCATTGTTAGTTTGATTGGATTTGGAATCATCTAGGAGATTGGTGAGGCACATCTGTGTCTGTGAGGGTGCTTCTCTGAACGATTAAGGACGGAGAAGGCACATCTGAATCTGTAAGGCACCATCTCATGGAATGGAGGCCCAAGGGACTAAAAAGGAGAGTCATCTAACTGCTAACATTCCCTCCCTCTGCTTCCTGATCCACCAGATTGCTCTGTTCCCCCACATCCTACCCACCATGATGGATTGAATCCTCAGATGCCATGAGGAAATAAATCCTTCCTGCTTCAAGTTGTGTGTGCTGGGTGTTCTGATCCACAGTTTTGAGAAAGTATGAACACAATTCCCTCATCTGTGAACAGAGCGGTATTGCCTACTTCATTGGGTTGGTGTGAAAATGGAGGAAGATGAGCCATATTAACCAGTGTGCGCTTGGCACATAAGGACGGCCCAAAGCAGCTTCTCTCTCACATTTTCAGTTCATGGGAAGGAAATGAAAGATTCTGGAGGAGATGGCAGTCCTCAAGAGATGGGAGAAGATGGTGTCAGTCTCTGGAAGAAAAGGAGTGATTCTTTCTCTGAAACAGGAAGGTGAGAAGGAACAGGAGGAGGTACAAGTCAGAGTTCATGGTGACAGACCCAGAAGCTGTCGAAGTCCACGGAGCTCTGAGGATGGTGAGGACCTTCTCTGTCTTCAGTTCCCTAGGCTTCCTTTCCCACATGACCAACCAAATATTTGAAGATAGTCATTTCCCCTAAGTCACATTTATAGATGTAGCCTCAATCATTTGTCCTTTGGTGTGATCTCCAAATTTACGCCACCCTTCTCTGGGGACCCTTCTATGGGTCAGGGATGGCCTGACCTGTGACAAAGCCAAAGGGCTGCCATCTCCCTCCCTAGACAAATGACTGTTAACGTAGCCTGAGGTGGTTAGGATTTATCCTGAGCTTGAAGCCAATCAAAATCTCTAAGTCAGCTTCACGCACATAATCAAACAGAATTCCTTCTGTCCTCATGATTTTTTTTCTTTCTTTTAATCACTAAGTATAAAACTTAATTTCTATTCCTTCTAAACCTTGCCTTCATTTTGACCCATAATACTTGCCTTTCAAGATCTCTTAGCCCCAGGGGAGGAAGTTACATTTAGACCTGTCAGGTGACTGAGTCCTACTGACAAAGTCTTTGTTAGCTAGATCCAGGTGGCTCTGATTTCTCTTGGAATTGAGCAAAGATGCTATGGTCCTTGTGAATGCCAGTGAGGACGCCCAGGAAGACAGACACTAACCTGGCCAGGGACTCATGAAGCTTTGTTGAAAGACGTGCCGCTCTGTGCAACTGAAGCACTGAAAAAGTCTGAGTAATGACTGCAAGTCCAAAATCACTCTTGGGATACAAAGTTAATTGTATAGGAAAGGAGATAAACACAGCAAATAGAGACAAGGTTTTCACAGGACAAGGATTGGTACTCAATAAACATCAAGTGAATACAGCAACTAATGAAAACTAGATGCAAACACTTTTGAGGGCCCCATATTGCTATGTATCCTGGAGGATTCCATTCCTGGAGGAGAGTCTCCTGAAGGTAGAGACTAGAGGGTAGCACCCGCCCAGGGATGAAGGAGTTGCCAATGCCTATAGTCAGAGAATCAGATCTGAGCCTCCCTCAAAACTTCTGGCATCTTGATCACTCTTGATTGCTCATTTTGCTGGCTATCTGTCCCTCATTATCACTTCTGAGACAAATTCAGGAAAGATGAATTCAAAGCAAAACAGTCATTTTGCAAAACCACCCATGGGGCAGCAATTAAAAGCATGCAAGTTAGGTTTCCAGCACCCATACTGGGTGGTTCACAACTACCTGTAGCTCCAGCTTGGGGGATCTGACACCCTCTTCTGGCCTCCATGGGCACTGCACTCACATGCATGCATGCACACACACACACAATTTTTTTAAAAACTGAAAAATCAGTCATGTCACACCAACATTTCTAGAAAGATTTGATGGCCACCCAGTCCTGGAAGATTTGCCAGATCACTTCCAGTGGCACAGAGTGCAAGAAGAAAGGAGGGACAAAGCAAACGGAGAGGGGTAAACTGAGGCATGACTCCAGCTGGGAAGCAGGAGCAGATAGGAATCAACAGGAGGTGCCACTGCTGCTGTTTTTGAAACAGCAGCTTTGACCTGCCAGTCCCCAAGCCTTGTCCCACACGAGCTGTAACACATCCTCACCATCTCTTCTGGGGGCAAATATAGGGATTGAGAAACCAGCCTCTTGAAGACACTTCAGTTATAAGTGCAGGAAGCAGAACACTCAGTTTCTTGTCCACCCCCAAGCTTTGACTTTGTTTTTGGAAATTCACATGACACAGAGACCCCTTGAAATAGGAATAGCATCTTTTTCATCTCCATGACCCCCCACAGTGCTGAGAACAGCCCCTCTTCATAGAGATGTAATAAATATTTTAAAATAATGATGATGATGGTGACCTCTCATACAGAAGGCTTGGGCCCTTATTGCACTAATATTTACTGAGCCAAGAAGCATGTTGGACACTTTGTAAGCATTAACCAGTGAATGGAGAGAGTAGATATTTGTCACATGGTTGCTAAGAACCTGCCAAGGCAGTATTTGGAGACTAGTAACAGTTCTCCTGAGCTGTAGAAAAAGCTCAAACTTATATTGAATGCCACTGTTCACTTATTCATAAACTAAGTTCCATATGAACTTGCAGTGACATATATCAAGAAATCCCCCCTCCCCCCTTTGCTTCTTCACGAAGAAAGCTGCAATTGTCTCATCTCAGGCAGATGGGTCAAGTAGGGACACGGCTCCCTTGCTTTGTCACTGGCTCCTTGGAAGTTTCCTGAACTAGTTCTGAGGCCTCACACTATTGTAAGTCTAGCTGTTCTTGAGGAATTGTCCTGGGTGGTGACCTCTGAATGGTCAGGACAGACAATGAGAATGAAGGTTCCCCGCAGAGGAGGTCCCAAGCCATCTCTTAGCATTGGTGGTGTGGGGAAGTGCGGGAGTTACTGATGTGCCAATGTGCCAGAATCAATCATCCTTTCCCCCAGGGCTTCATTGACCCTGCCAGCTGTGAAATAATTCCTGTGAGGATCTTGCTGTGGCTCATCAGGGTAACCTATTATGTGCCCCCTGTGTGCACCACCTCCTCCTCTTTACCCTTCTTCCTCGATAAAGGCCTGCCAATATTTAGCTAGCACTCAGAAATAGGGCACTTTTTCCATCCTCCCTTGCTAGTGGTTCCCTGTGCCGTATGCAGTGATGTCAGGGAAAGTGGTGTGTGGGTGGGAAGAGCGTCCTGTCCCAGGAAGAAGTAGACTGTGTATACCCAGCACTGAGGACAGCGAGAAAGGAAGATAGAAAGATACTGAGCTGTTTACAGCTTCATGAAGCCTCCCTCCAGACTTCATTTACATGAGAAGATAGATTCTATCTTATTCAAAGCATTTGGCAGATGGAAGATAGTGTCATTAAGAGCTGATTCCCACTGGCAGGCACCTGGGTAGGACATGAAGTTGTTTGTCTCACAGAAGTCCACTGCAGCCTGAAGATTTGATGACCTTTGAATGACTCCATGAATTATTTTCCAAGTTGTGGACTGGATCCAGTCCCACGGCCACTGCAGGGGCAGGTGGGAGTAGGGAAGAATTCAAAAAAGGAAGGAATCCTTAGGAGAAAACGATACTATGGTCTGAAAAAACTACAGAGTGGTGAAGACAGGTCCATAGTTACCATATGGGCAGGGGAAGATAAGTCCTAATCCAAATGGATTTCAGCAGAAAAGATCATTCACAGGCTCCTGAACTGGAAGTGCTGGGCACCTCAGATTTCAGCAGTGTGGTCAAGATGCCCTCTCTCAAAGATGCTTTCCTCCATAGATCTTTTGCCCCAGTGGAAAGATGGCCTCCAGCAGCCTGAGGGTCACAGTGGAACAGGTTATCAAGCCCCAAGAAAGGCTAGCTTCTCTTTTCTAATATTCTAGCAAAAATCCAGGGACTGACCATTATTTGATTGACCTGGGCCCATACCCAGCCTTGAATTTGACATTGTTGATGCTAGGCCTGGGTCAGTGTGAGTCTTGAGGCTGAATGAGTCAGCCTCACCATAACCACAGACAAGTACAATGTAAGTAGGGAAAGAGTGGTGACATGGAAAAAAGGGAGGGGGGGATGACAATGCTGAGCAGTCAATCAAAACAAAGGTTTTTTCTCAGCCCCCATTACATCCAGGGGCATCTGGGTTTCATAAATCCGTCCAAGGAGGTAAACTTGGCTTGCTAATTTTAGTGTCTTTATTGGAAACACAGACACCTGAGACAGAAAGAAGGGAAACTGGACGCGGAAGGAGGATGCAGTCTATAGGTAGGGTTCCATATTTTCCCAGCTGAGTGCTTAGCAGGGTCCAAGTTAGCAAGGGAGATGTTAAGGGTGTGGCCACTTGCCTTTGAGTAGGGCAGGGCTTCAGAAATAAGACTTGTTTGACTGGCTATCATGCACTGTTAAACTGCCACTCCAGTGTGCTAATTAGAAATAGATAGAAGATTGTCATCTGCATCCTGATTTCTTATTTGAAATCTTGGCAGAATCTCCCAGGACACAGGGGTGGGCATAAAGAGCAGTTAGACAAAGGATGTGGCCAGGCAGCTGGTGAGTTCAAGGGGAAGTTTAGCCCCCTGAAGATCAGGTGCTGTGGACCCTCTGCTGCTCTACTTCAGGGTGTGTGACAGCTCATATTGTCAACTTGACAAGATCTAAAACCATGTAGGAGACAGACTTCTGGGCAGGTCTGTGAGGGATTTTCTAGATTAGGTTAATTGAGGTGGGAATGCCCACCCTAAATGTGGGTGGTACCATTCCATGGGCTGGGGTCCCAGACTGCAGAAAAAGGAAGAAAGTGAACAGAGCCATGGCATTCATCTCTCTCTGCTTCCTGACTGTGGGCACACAGTGAGCAGCTGCCTCACATTCCAGCTGCCATGACTCCCCATGATGGACTGTTCCTTTGAACTGTGAGCCAAGATTAACCATTCTTCAAGTAGCTTTTGTCAAGTATTTTGTCACAGCAACAAAGAAAGGAATTAAAACAAGGTGATCAGGGAGCACCGCTGTCAGCCTGACTGTACCCTACCCAGCTTCGGAGAAATGCCTGGATGGTCTACCCCAAGGAAAACACTGGGGCCACCCAGGCAGGAGGGCCCTGTTTATATCTGAAGAATGCCTGGCCTAAATGTGAGGCTCAGGACAGTCTGCTCTAAAGGAAATCATACCCAAAGCAACCACTAGGGGCATAGCTTCCACAGTGAACCTCTGGAAACAGGGATTGTCCCTGGGCACATTGTCAAAGAAGCTGAAGCCAGCAGGTATGGTGATGCATGTCTACAATCCTAGAACTAAAGAGGCTAAGACAGGAAAATTGCCTAGGCCACACAGTGAGAGCCCATGTCAAAATATCTACATCATCTATCTATCTATCTATCTATCTATCTATCTATCTATCTATCTATCTATCTATCTACCTACCATCTATCTATTTCCTTCCTTCCTTCCTTCCTTCCTTCCTTCCTTCCTTCCTTCCTTCCTTCCTTTCTTTCTCCAAAGATCTCCGGAACTCTTCATCACTATAACCACTAAAACACCTGGCAGCATCCCCTCCCCACCGATTAAAAACTATCAAGCCTGCCATTTCTCTGCCAACACAGGTGATGGTCATGTGGGAGAGGAAGTGGGCCAGAGTTGGAGCATTACTGCACACTCCCTGGCTGCAGCACCTGGTGTGGCCCCTGAGGAGAGTAAGAGCTGAGCTGAGCCTAGGTACCATCCCTAGATAAGGCCACCTCCCTCCTCATCTCCCTGTCCTCCTGGGTGCTGACACTCAGGATGGAAACAGGGCAGGGAATTAACTTAGCTGAAGTTTGAGGGCTGACAACGAAGAATTGGGACGTTAAGTTTACCACACAGACTTTCCTTCTATGTCCTAAAATCAGCGATTACAGTGATCATCTGGTGTGGTGGTATGTATAGCTGTGGTTCTAGTATTTGAGAAACCAGATGAGCAATCATTTAAGATCATCCCTGGCTCCATGGTGATTTGAGACAAACCTGGGCTACATAAAGCCTTTCAAAACAAAACAAACAAAATTAATACTCATCTCCCATTAAAATAAAAACTGAATACCCTTTGAGCCCAGCTAGAGAAGAGAAACTATACTCTTGTGGAATAAACCAAAAATAATCTTCATTTTAAAAAATCAAGACCAGAAATCTCTCAATATTTAAACTTTACAGACCAATAGAATCTGCACCACAGGGTAAATATAACAATTTACAGTAACAAATATTTAAAGACAAAAAAAAATTAAAGACAGTACAACACAAAAAACATCAGAAGGAGCACTAAAATTTTTGCTGCAGCTGCCATTTAATTAATCCAAGTTGAACATATGGCTTTGGTTACGTGTGGTTCCAGGCCAGAGCTTTGAAAGCCAGTGTTTATGGGAGATCCTGGAGGAAAAGCTGCCAAGCCAGGCCCTAAAGCTCCTTCTCACCCCACAGGGACAGCCCTGGATCCCATTCCTACCTTGGGATGCACACAGCATCCATTCTCCCACATCACTCCTGCACCTATCCCACTCACTTGCAAGGCTATGAGCTTCTTCAAAGCTTGAACATTGCTTTATTCATTTTAGTTTCTGTGCTGTGCTTGTGGAAAGAATGAATGAATGATAAAACATGAATGAATGGAGAGAGGCAGAGGAAAGTCAGGTCTAAGCAAGGAAATTTATTTTTTCCTAGGAACTTCTTGATGAAGAGCTGGGGGTGTAACTCAGTTGGTAAAGTATTCACCTAGCGTGGATGAAGGCCTGTGTTCCATCCTCAGGACCTCAGCATAGCACTCAGAAGGATCAGGAGTTCGAGGCTGGCCTATGCTACCTGAGTTTCAGGCCAGCCTGAGCTACACGAAACCCTGTCTTAAGCAATACAAAATGCTGTTTTGAAGTAATTAATTGCAATCAACCACTGTTAGCCTGCTTTGCTCCAGAACATTAGAAATCTCTAACTTCTCCCTGTGTCCATAAAAGCTTTTTCTGCATCCTCACTTTCCCCAAACTCTTCCTAACCTCCTGTAGTCAATATTTAACTCCTCAAATCAACTTTTATTTTTGAGACAGAGTCTCCCTGTAGCCCCAGCTGGCCTGGATTCGCTATGAAGACCAGGGTGGCCTTGAACTCAAAGAGATCTGCCTGCCTCTGCCTCCGAGTGCTGGGACTAAAGGTGTGTGTCACCACACCCAGCAAATACCAACTTTTTTTAAAGCTCCCACCTATAACGAGAATATGTATTCTTCCTGTGCCTGGCTGATTTCCCTTACCACCATGCACCCCTAGTTCCTTCCATGTCTCAACACATAACATGATTTCATTCTCTTTTATGGTTGAAGAGTATTCCGCTACACACACACACACACACACACACACACACACACATTTTCTTTTTAATTCCTTGAACTCCGGGCCTTGAGCATGCTAGGTAAGCGTTCTACCACTGAGCTACATCCCCAACTCCGCATTTGCCTAATCCATTCATCTATTAAGGTCACCTACGTCAGTTCCATAGTGCTTCAGTGAACATGGAGTGGAGGGGTACTTTCCACAAGTTGATTTCATTTCCTTTGAACATATTTATGAGTAGCATTGCTGGATCATATGACATTTCTTGTCCCAGATTTTTTTTAGGAACTTGTATATTGTTTCCCATGATGGCTATACTAATTGACATTCCTATCAACAGTGGAACATACTTTTTAATATTTACATACTAATTCTTTTGTTGTTACTTATTAAATTACTAAAAGAGGTGAGAGGGTGAGTCAAAGGCTTCTGATTGAAGGAAGCAGACACCTACAAATTCCCCTCAGGCACTGTGGGCTTTCTTTGAAGGCCGTGCATAAATAAGAAAGTAAGGGCTGTATACCAAATGATGAGTCTGATGGCAAATCAGGAAAAGCTGCACAGGGTGGCTAGTCAGGAGGGAGCAGAGGGAGGGTTCGTGTTGCCTGACACAACCTAGAAGTAGCTCAGAAACCCAGAATCTTCAAAAATCAAATACAGCTCTAAAATACAGGTGTTGGGGGTGTGACTTAATAGTAGAATGTTTATCTGGTATGTGCAAGGTCCTGTATTCAATTCCCAGCACCACTAAATAATAAAGTTGGGTGTGGCGGCTCATGCCTGTGATTCTAGTATTCAAGAAGCTGAAGCAGGATAATTGCCTGGATTATAAAAGCAGACCCTGACTGAGTAAATACAGTCACTCAGTCTCCTTACCATCCAGCAGCCTATCCTCCGTTCCTCCTTGCTCTATACATAGGGAGACCCTGTAGACCAAAAATACCAAAATATATAAATTAAATAAAATAAATAAAAAATAAAAAGGTTAAAGTCCCGTGGAGCTGCAAAACTATAAGTTTGGGGGTTATTTATTTGAGGAGGTGATTTTTTTTTTTGCTTGATAAAAGTGATTTGCATATTTACTGACCAGAAAAGGCATTTACATTTTAACCATTTTCATTCAAAGTAATATAATTTTTGTAGTTCTAAATATATAGCCTCAAATTCAAAATAAATAATTTAAAGTTACCTTCTGTTAGAGAGCCAGGTGACCTTCGAAAGGTCCTGCTGGACAGTGTGTACATGTAATACCGAGAGGGACTTTTGCATTTCCCCTCCAAGTTTTTATAGAGCTCTATCATCTATCTATCTATCTATCTATCTATCTATCTATCTATCTATCTATCTATCATCTATCGATCTATCATCTATCTATCATCTATTTATCTATCTGTCATCTATCATATCTCTATCTATCATCTATCTATCATCTATCTATCTATTTATCTATCTATCTATCATCTATCTATCTATCTATCTATCTACCTATCTATCTATCATCTATCTATGTCTTTTTGAGGCAGGATCACCCTGTAGTCCCAGCTGGCCTGGAACTCACTATGTAAACCAGTTTGGGCTCATAGAAACCCACTTGCCTCTGTCTCCTGAGTGCTGGAATTAAAGGTGAACACTACCACACACCCAGCTGAAGTTTTTATAATTCTTCTTGGGGTTTTTGTTTGGTTTTGTTTTTTAGTATTTTATTTATTTATTTCATTTTATGTGTATGAGTGTATTGCATGCATGTATGTAAGTGCATTCCTGTCTTGCAATGCCCCTGGAGGTCAGAAGAGGGCATCGGATTCCCCTGGAACTGGAATTACAGCCGATTATTAACCACCATGTGGATGCTGGAAACGGAACCTGGGCCCTCAGCAAGAGCAGCCAATGTTCTTAACCACTGAGCCATCTCTCCAGCCCCTATGCTTTTGTGTTTTTTGAAAGTCTCTCTAGGTAGCCCAGGCTAGCCCAGAACTCATAATCTGCCTGTCTAAGCCTCCCCAGTGCTGGGATTACAGGTGTGCCCTACTATGACTAGCTATAATTTTTAATACAGGGAAACAGCAACAATTTTTTGCTTCAATGGGTATTTTTAAAGGGAAAATGATGGTGAATTGGGGAGGCATGGTGCCCAAGGGAGAGGAGTATCAGGCTTCCCTATCTGACCTGGCAGTTTGCCAGCAGTGTAACCTGAAATCTGGTCTCTTGGAGCTCCACGTCCAGTCTGTAAAATGGGGCTATTGAATACCACACTTGGCAAGTCATTGTCCTAAAGGTCATTTTCATTTTTTTTCTAGCAGCCCCTGCTTCCCTTGCCCCACACTGATCCTGAGAGAGGAGAGGGCAGTGGGAAGATGGCATCCAAGGGATCCACTTGCAAACATCCCAGGGCTGAGGTGACTTGCATGGTCACCTGGCCAGTAACAGAAAGGGGGATGGGCCTCCAGCCCTGAGTTTGGTGGTGACTTCCTTCATTGACAGCAGGACAGGAGTCGACCCAGAAGCTGACCAAGCACTTCCTCACCAGCATCCCGCTCTGCTGTCAAAAGCAAGATTATTCAGGTGTCCCGCAGGCACCCTACAGAGACCCGGCCACTGGTGGCAGTGCCCACAGAACCTCCGGGGCTGTGGTCCAGGAGCTCCACCGCGGCTGCAGCTTGGGCCACCCCTTGTTTTTCTCAAGCACCCGCTACCTCTACAGACACATTTGCCAGTTGCCAAGGGCATCTTCTGGTTTGACCTAAGAAGGGATGCAGAATCAAGTGATTCTGAGCTGCAAATTGGAGGTGTTGGGGACCACCCCACTGCTGCTGTGTTTCCGGGCATGGGGAGGGGGCGGTTAAGAAGGCCCACTCTCAGCTCTCACTTTTCTTTCCCAGTCACCTGACCTTGGCTAGGTACCAGATGTGTTCTCTTAGGCTAGAGCCTCAGCCTTGGGTTGTTCCTCTCTACTCCCCAGAGGTTAAAGACTCAGAAAGATGAGCAGCTGCCCAGGTGATTCCCCAGGGACCCATAGACCCACCCTCTTTTTTTACCTCATAGAGTCACAGACTGAGACCCTCTGGTTGCTTCTGCCAACTCCAAAGGAGCCCAGACCACAGAAGCAAAAAGTAGATTCTCTCCAGGAACTGGGATGGAGGGGCACCCTTGGCCTGGAGGGGATGGAGAGGGTTGTGAGTACAAGTCCAACCTGGGTTTCCCAATACTCCACGGAATGGAGTGGTGCATGGGGAAGAGGTGGGTCTTCTTGGCTCAAAACCAAGCTGCATTGCAGAAGTTTGTCATCATCACAACCCACCACACCGCATCAAATCCAAGAGAGCTTCAACACCAGCGCCACCGCTTATGTCCAAACTCCTGTGGACAAGTCAGGTGTCTCAGGTTGAAAGCCACTGTTAGATAATTTCTTAAAATATAGTCTAAAAGACATTAATTAGATCTTTGAGCTATAAGGTATTGTATGAAAAGAGTTCTGGGGTCAGAATCATGCTGGATTTGGGAAATGGCTGGTTCAAAAGGAGAACAGAATTAGCTTTCAAGGCTTCTCGGATAGCATTCAATATATAAATACGTGTTTCAGATCACCCAGAGGTGATAAAGTATGCAGATTCCTAAATTTGACTATGGAATTCTCTTTCTTGGGGATTCCTATTAGATGGGACTCACCTTGGATGACTTTGTTTTTGTTTGTTGTTTGTTTTAGTCAGGGTTACACTGTGACTGTGCTTGACCTCACAGAGATCTGCCAGCCTCTGCCTTCAGTGCTGGGATTAACCCTGTGCCACCACACCCAATAAGGCTGACTCTTAAGTACACAGTATCCTTCCTCCAGTGCTCTCTCTGGGGACTTGTGCATCTTGTCAAGTATGAAGTGCAGAAACAAGCAGTCAAAATGTCCTTTGCATGGCTGTTTTTCTGCTGTTTTTGTTTGTTTGTTTGATTGACTGATTAGTTGGTTAATTTGTTTTTGTTTGTCTGTTCTGTTTTGTTTTGTATTTTGAGACAGGATCTCCCTGCACAGCCCATGTTGGCCTGGAACTCACAATCCTATCAGCCTCTCAAGTGCTGGCATTACAAGCATGTGCCACCAGGCCCAGCTTCCCTTTGCATTTTTTACTAAACTGAAGCACCTTAAGGACCCAGGCAAATAGAATATGAAGATAACAGGAAGTTGACTGGAGCTTCAGGAAACCACTGCAAAGATGGCCTCCTAGAGAAACCAGTGTGGCGAACTTTGACGTGCAGGTGATGAGATAAATGCACCACAGAGAGCAGCCTGGTTGGTGCCTTTGGTTTGCACAATTCAAGGAAATGAAAATAGCCCAGGTGGTTGAAAGAGAGGTATGTGTATATGAAATTATTCAAATGCTGACAGATGGATTGGAGGTCTCCTCTCCTGCTGGCCTGGCAGCCTTAGTATGGAAAGTCTTGCCCAGGAGCTGGGTCATAGCAGCTCTGTTGAGATGCTGGAAATATAAGCCTAGACAGATATAATAGCAGTAAGTCACAGTAAACCAACAGTCATCAGGTGCTCAGGGGGAAGCTGAAGCCAGGAGACAGAGCTGAGCTAAGCTGGCTAGCTAGCGGGGAGCAGGACACCCCTGTTGTGAAAAGCACAAAGTGCAGAGTGTTCCAGTCAGAGGATCAGGTTTCTCAACATGGAAGCTGGAGCTGTGTACACAGCTCAGGCTTTGCTCCAAGGTCAGGGGCACAAAAACCTGCCTATTCCTACCCTGGAGGGTGCCAAGCCCAGCATACCCAGTCCTCCCAGGACATTGGCAAGGCTGCAGGGGCCATGGGGTTCTGCTGCTTTCTGAGTAAAACCGGGTGAACAACCCAGTGGCTGTCAGAGTCCCAGCTCCCCACCCACACTGCCCCCCACGCCCCCTCCCCGTTTGTAAATTTGAATTCTGCCTTCTGAGGCACTACACTAGTGAAACTTCTTCTCCTAGAGCCATTTATAAGCTGTTGGCTCTTAAATTTTTCCAGTTTAACTGGACTGACCAGTGCCTGAGGCCATGTGCTCAAGATCACAGTTCCACAGACAAGAGAAGGAAGGCGATCCCAGATCCTTGATCCCTACCACTCCAGGCCTGATGGGCTTGAGGATCCTGCTTCAGGCTGCTGCACACCCCAGAGTGGCAAAATACAAACATACTTGAGCATCTCCCCAGCCCGCCCCCCTTCCCACTGTCTTTGTAGGCCACAGTCAGCTTTATTAAACTTGTATGACAGTAAACCAATGACTAACTGGATAATTAAAACCACAGAGCTAGCCTGGGCCATTCCCCTTTTCTGGGATTTCTGGTGGCCTGTTCCATAGACAAGTGCTCCTCATCCTCCCCACTGCAAATTATTTTTGTGAATTTGAAACCCTCTGTGGTGACCCACCTCCTCTCAAGGCCAGTTCTCTGCTAATCTGTGGCTTCGTCCTCCCTGCCTCCCCCGTCCACTGTAAGGGTGGAGGAAATCTAACCCTCAGCCACATGGTAGCCCACACCCACTCCTGCCTGCTGGGAGAGGAACGTGACAGAAGGTTTCCAACAGGCGGGAGTTACTCAGCTTCCTGCCAGACAGCCCTTAGCTCTTTCTGTTTTATGGAACATCTCTGCTTCAGTCCCTCCCAGTTTCCTCAGGAGAGTGAGCTAGAAACTTCAAAGTGCCAGACTGCACTAAGAAGCCCCTGGTTTGCTTCAAAGACTGTCCTTTCCCAGCCTGTATCTTCTGGGGGTGTGGTTCTCCCCCATCTCTGAAACAAAATAAACAGCTGCTGAAGTTTACAATGTTCCCTAAGGCAGTTGTGTGTTTGTGCCTTTAATCTAGACCCTTGGCCTCCACAGGAATCGCTGCCTTGAGGATGCTCTGTGGTACCTCTCCACCCCCAAGCCTCAGGCTCTGACTGCCCTGCTTCCTTCCTCCTGTCTAGGTACCCTGATCCTTACCTTCAACAGTACTCCCTGTCACACTGAGGATGGAGGAGGGGCTGTACTCTGGATAGAGGTGGTGTTAGGGTTTCACTGTGCCCCCCAAAATGAAGTATTGGAAACTTAATGCCCAATACCACAGTGTTGAGAAGCTGGGGAGGCTGAAGCAGGAAGCTCCTAAGTTCAAAGCCAGGGTAGGTGACATAGCAAGTTTGAGGCCAGCCTGGGCTACAAAATGAGACCATCACAAAATAAGCCAAAAAGAGGTATTAGAAGTGAGACCTTACGAAGACTTTCAACAAGCCCGTTCCTGTGATCATAACATTGGGCTTGTTGAATTGGGTTGTACCCTTGCTCTCTGATGGCTCAGCCATGTTATGATGGAACAAGAAGGCCCCAATCAGATGCAGCCACCACATCCTGTACTTCCCAGCTTTCAGGACTGTGAGCCAAAAAAATTTCTTTTTAAAAAAATTATTTTATTATTGTCTGTCTCTGTGTGTGTATGGTGTATATATGTGGACATACTTTGTGGGGTCAGTTCTCTCCTACTTTACATGGGTTCTAGGAATCCTGCCAGATGAACTTTTGGTTTTTTATAAATTCCCCAGTCTGTGGTATTTTGTTATAGCAACACTGAGTAGATGGAGACAACTGGATTATATATATATTTTTATACATTATTGTGGAATAGGTTTGTGGCTGTTTTAACTTTTAAAAATAGGACCAGTGGGATAGCTCTGTGGATAGAGGTGCCTGCCATCAAGCCTGACTCCTACAAGTTGTCCTCTGACCTCTACATGAACACCGTGGTACTCCTGCACCCAAACACACACACACACACACACACACACACACACCCCACAAGGAAATAAATTATAATAAATAAAATATTGTTAAAAAATAAAGTTCCCCCCAATCTTTAAGGATCTTTAACTTAAGGAAGGCATGGGCCACGTCTGGGCCCCTTGGTGCTAGAATAGCAGGTCTCTAACATGAGAAGCAAGAGTAATTTGCTTTGTTTGGATTTTTAGCAAGAATTTTCTCTTTCTAGAGGGCAAGGGACTCTCCTGGTGTGGAATCTCATAATTTTTTTTATTTTTATTTTTTATTTTATGTGTATGAGTGTATTCCCTGCATGTATGTAAGTGCACCTGTGTCGTGCAGTGCCCCCAGAGGTCAGAAGAGGGTGTTGGTGTCTCTGGAACTGGAGTTATAGATGGTTGTTGGCTGCCATGTCAGTGCTGGGAACTGAACCCAGGTCCTCTGCAAGAACAATCAGTGCTCTTAACTGCTGAGCCATCTCTCCAGCCCCAGAATTTCATACTCTTACAGTAATGTCTGGGAAACAGCAGGGATTTTCAGATTGCATTTGCTGGAATACTACATTCCCTAGAAGGGGGAAAAATGGGTGAGCAAGATGCCTTGGCAGGTAAAGACACTTGCTCCCAAGGCTGACTATCCCAGACCTACATGGTGGGAGAGAACTGACTCCTGAAAGTTGTCCTCTGATTTCTGCATGCATGCACATGCTCACACACACAGACATAGACACACACACACACACACACACACACACACACGCACACACACGGAAGTTACAAAGAGGCCACCTTCCCTGTATTGTCCCCTTTCACCTAAACACACACTTCAATTTTTTTTCTTTTTTTTTGGTCTTTCTGAGACAGGTCTCCCTGTAGCCCCAGCTGGCCTGGAACTCACTATGTAGACCAGGCTAGCCTCGAACTCACAGAGATCTGCCTGCTTCTGCCTCCCAAGTGCTAGGACTAAAGGCATGTGCCACCACGCCAAGCACACTTCAATTTTTTAAAAACATATTATTCATAGTTCTTGAGGCAGGTCCATATTGCACACGTGCCTGCCAGAGTTCTTGTTCCTAGGAAGAAACATAAGCTATAAATGTCACGTTCTTTTTCAGTGTCGAACTGCCACTACTCACCAGTCAAAGAAAAAAGTTGCAGTCAAACTATCCATTAACAGACAAATTTAAACAAGAACAGCACGTGCTGCTGCCAGTCGCTGATGACCGGTTTTTCGTAAGAGAATACTATGCCTACCAGGCAGTGATTAGGTGTGATGACAACCAACAATTTAGTGAAGGGTCAGTGGTAGGTTGGCTTATTTATTTTAAAATCAAAACCCACTGATCACTTACTTGAAGTAACACCAAATGGTAGCATTGTGGTAACAAAAAGAATTCAACTGCTTCCTGGCAAGTAATGAGTATTTCAGTTAAGCTTTTCATTGTATTCTATTTTTCAAGAGTTTAAATGTCACTCAGATATAAGCTCTAAGTTGGGTGGGTACAGCTCTGAGGAGCTTTTCCTTGGCATCTCTTGAGCTCACTACTCCTAAGAAACAGACTCCAAAACAAACCAGGTGGAGCACACCCAAGCAGCCCCTCACACCAGCTAGCCCAATGCTCAGCAGTTTTTACATGTTCCTAGGATCATACATGGGTTCACTCATGGCTGCCTTCTACTTTTGTTCTGAATTGTGTGGAATTTTGTAGGATGTGACTGGAGTCAGACAACATGAGAACCTCATGAGGCACCTAAAATGTCATCTGCTTAAAAGTTCCTGAAGCATCTGCTCCTCAGAGTCATCTAGAATACTTCATAATACTGATTCTTAGACTCCAGCCTCCACCCAACACACAAGCAGATTCTCACGGTCAGGACTGGCAACCACAGATGTTACCCAACCCTTCACTTGGATTTCTCAAGCACAGTGGTAGGTTAAGTGACTTCTAGGGTGCCCAGCAGGCCTGACAGGACAGGAGTAGAGAGAATATGGAGCTCTTGACTATGATCCAGGGCTTTATCTACAACACATAACTTTCCAGAGGCATCACTAAAAGGGCTGTCAGATACTCTATAGAGTATGTGGAAAGCAAATAAGAGGCATAATCATTATGCCTGTCACAACTCCAAGTAATTTCTCCCATGGTGGCTCCCACTGAAGTTTGTCACTCAGACACCCCAGTCTCAGTCTCTCTGGGCAACAGATTGGATCTATAGCTCTAAAATTCCTCACTTACCCCTTATGATGTGAGGAAAGATACTGTACACATGTGTGTAGATTTCCTTGTGCCTCAGTTTACCTCTTTCCTTGTGCCTCAGTTTATTGTTATGAGGTGAGGGAAGGTACTATACACATGTGTGGAGATTTCCTTGTGCCTCAGTTTACCTCTTTCCTTGTGCCTCAGTTTATCCTTATGAGGTGAGGGAAGGCACTGTACACATGTGTGGAGATTTCCTTGTGCCTCAGTTTCTCTTTGGGGCTTGAATGGATGGATTGAATGACCACACAAAGAAAGCGTGTGAACCCCCAAGACAGAGAAAAAAGCTTTCTGGACCCACAGGGATAGCCTAAGAGTCCAGGCTGCCCTTGTCATGCACTTTAATAATCCTAATGTCAAAATACTGTGATGGAACCTTTGGTTGCCTCCTATGTCAGGGAGGACTGTCTAACCTCCTCTCGGGATTCTGGAGGGCTTATGAAATATTTCCTAAATGAATCTCAGAAAGAATCCTTATTTTTCAGGAGTGAACAAGGTAAGAAGAAAACAGGTCTTCCTCCTCCTCCCCTTCCTCTTCCTTCCTTTTCTTCTCCTCCTAATAGTTAATGTTGTCACCAGTACCAAAACTGTACCAAACATTTCACCTACATTATCACATTTAATCCTCATGACAGCCATAGTGAAACAAAGATAAATCAAATTTCAAATATAAATGCAAACAAAATGTTACGAGTATTCCCATCTACAGATGTAGAAAATGAGGTACAGGGAAAGTTAAAGAGCTTTCCCAAGATCAGTACGCTGCTAAATGGCAGAGCCAGATTCACACTGTACGTAGTGGAATCTCCAGGAACAAAGCCGTGATAAGAGGGTTGATGATGGGCCACTGTCATCATGAGTTTGACCTTTTACTGCATGGTTCTTGTAGCAGGTTGTCACTCCCTGAGGTAGCTCAGGCAAAGGCTAGCACATGTGTGGACGCTGTGACCTGTCTGCTTGGAGGCTGACAGTTCGGCCAGATCAAGGACTGCCTGACACAGCCTGACCACACTAGACAAGTACTGAGAGTGACATAATTTGACTTGCATACTGTTAGTTGAATCCTGTGGGAAATTATCTTAAATAGAGACAAATTCCATGCTGTGAACTATTTGGGTTACAAACCTCTTATCCTGCTCCTACAGGAAAAAATAATCGTGTCACAAAAAAAAAGTGATGCCCCCAAGAAGCTGTTCCAGGGTCAGAAGATCAGCATTCGCTGCGTTGGGGAAGATTATTTTTTTCCTGAGAGTATCAGAGATTAAAAATTTTGTACTTACTTCCTGTCATCTTGAGTGTATGTTTGTGCATGTGTGTGCATGTATGTGTGTGTGTTTTACATATCAAGCACTGCAAATAGTGGATACTTGTTGGAAGCAGCAGATTATCCCATTTGTGTTGCTGTAGAACAATAGGGATTAAATCGATAACAGCTGTCTTCAGGCATTGATGTGTTGTCCTAGGTCAATAGGGGTCAGAGGGACAAGAGCCTCTGATAAAATAAGGGTCCATTTTTCCTTCCCCATTTCATGCTGGACATGTTTCATTAAAAGAAAAACTTTTTAAAAGAGCAAGTCTTTGTTTGAGTACACAATTCCAAGAGAAGTCTTAAGGAACAGGTGCTCAGAGTTTGGGTTCCCTCTTGGCTAAAATGGATGTTGGGTCAGGCTGGGTTTTTTTGTTTTGGTTTGGTTTTTTGTTTTTGTTTGTTTGTTTTTTATTTTATTTTATTTGGGGGCCTTTGGGCTACTCTAACATTCCCCCCTCTGAAGAGGTAACCCTAAAATCTTTTAAGGATTAGATAAAAGATCCCAAATATTTTTGACATTTTTGGAATGGAATAGGTTGCTAAGAGGCCCAAGGGCATTGTGAGTTTTAGCCAAGAAAATGGCTACTTTTCTTTGGGGTCTTTTTTACCCTAAATGCCTAGCCAATTCCTACCTCCTATTCTTATCACAGCACCCTCTGAAGAGGTTATCCAAATTGCCAGCAGGGAATCAGGACACAGACCGGTCGCTCTGGCTTCTTCCACGCTGAACAGGGAAGCAGGGTGAGGCAAAATTGGAGTACCCCTTCAGTGGGTATATCTAAAAGACTCCCAAATTGCATCACTCTCATCTCTAGGGGGAAAAGAAAGTCCTTGAGTTGTGAATAGGAGATGTGAAGGAGAAGTAAGGCAAGAGTAACTGGCATTACAAGTTATAGACAGGGAACTAGGAAAACATCAGAACAGGGCAATTTTCAAATGTTCATATGAGAGCCCATTGGAATTTCTTGACAAGGGCTTCCAAAAGCATCCCTCTATTGGGTTCCTCCTCATTTTTCTTTTGTCTTCCAAGGCTGGACTCTAGAGTGATGGATTCAGGATTTGCTTTAAGGTATTTTGATAGCTGTTAGAGCGACTAGAATCAGTATCAGTTCCCTCAGAAATGTTTCTAGATAGGGGGAGAAAACAAATTTGGCCATTATTTTAGAACAATAGTGGGTTGTCTCCCTTAGCTACAGGTGGGCACTACAGTATTGGAACAATAACTTGTTGTCTCCCTTAGCTAAAGGTGGGAACTACAGTGTTGGAGACCAAGATGTGAAGTCTTACATCTGAGCAGCACTTTCTGATTAGGAACAAAATCATCAATGAGAAATATTTGTCTAACTTTTTATATAGACTTAAGCCTAATGTCTGGGAGGTGTAATCCCTTGAACTCCTAAATATACTGGTGACTTTACTCTTTGGTTATACTTTCCTTTTGGGCGTTTAAGACCATACAGCTGGCCCAAATAAATCTATTTATTTTTACACTTAACGTCATTTGAGGATCTGTTCCTCAAGGGTCACATGGGCTTGGGAGGAGCTCCTGGCTCCTTTCTTTTACCAGTTCCATCTATGTGAAGATAAGTCAAAGGTCCTGCTTGATCATGTCTGGCTTCACTTGGAAGCATGAATGTTTCCTCTGAGTTGACCCTCCTCTTTGTAGACTGGACACTGGTTCAAGTCCATCTCATGGGGTCTCCATAGCCTGTCTGAACAAGAGGACAGGTGACTGGCCACAGTTACAGGACATTTTGAAAGATGTTCCATAGTCCCCTGGAACTTAGTCGACCTTGGAGGGCAAGGGGAAAAAATTGTCCTTTAAGTCCCTCTTGGCCACATTAGTATAGGCCTCAAACTATGGCTGTTAAATATCCAATAAGGTTAGTTCCACCAGTCTGGTACTTTTAATTATCATGTGCTATGTAGATAAGGCTTGAGTAAAAAAAACAAATATTTTCAGATAAACCTTGACTAGATATATTTTTTGTTCCTTAAACTAGTTGACTAAACTATGACCATAGAAATTTTAAGATTACATGTATATTATTTTTGTCTCATCCTTTATGTATCATTACAAACCTACACAGACCTTCATCACTTGCTTAGGTTTTCTCATTTTTTCTGGCCTATTTTGGAAAATATCTCAATTGCCATAGCCTTTTAACATCTTTTACATTCTAATTTTCTTCTTTTCTAAAAATAATTATGAGACATAATAGCATTAACAAATACATTTTCCTTCAGTTGT
>NW_008335287.1:1806803-1833510 GCF_000622305.1 Nannospalax galili
CTTACTTACCTAGATAACGGAGGGGCTGCTGAGGTGTAAGTATAACCTGAGGGTATACACACTGGAAAGCCTTTACCCAGCATGGGTCATGCCTTCTCTTCCTAGCCTTCCCCATATTGTATAATTTAGCCCTCCCCAAATCCAGGAAGCCATGTGTGATTAGGGACAAATTACATACAGTTGGCTGGGAAGGGTGGCTGGATAATCAGGTGAGGGTCGGAGGGGCTGCTGAGGTGTAAGTATAACCTGAGGGTATACACACTGGAAAGCCTTTACCCAGCATGGGTCATGCCTTCTCTTCCTAGCCTTCCCCATATTGTATAATTTAGCCCTCCCCAAATCCAGGAAGCCATGTGTGATTAGGGACAAATTACATACAGTTGGCTGGGAAGGGTGGCTGGATAATCAGGTGAGGGTCCAATGACCCTGCTTTGCCCTCCTTTAATGAATGAGCACACCTGTCAGCAAGCCCAGTTTTGAGGATGTTTAGTGATCAGGTTCAGGATCCAGGCATTCTCAGGCAGTCCCCTGCGTTGTCAGGCCCTCTGCCAGAGGGAGGCAAGAGGGAGGCCAGAACTAAGCACTCTCTGGCGGTCTGCTGAGATCAGAGATGCTACACCGATGGAGGTCGGAACCTACCCTCTCAGGCTCGGGTCAGGCTGTTTTTATTCAAGTGTTGCCATAACATGGCATTGTATGGTAACAGCACAGTCAGCATCAGGTGTCTTCTGCTATGTCTCTCATCTGTTTTTTGAGACGAGGTCTCTCACTGAACCTGGAGTTTGCCATTTGAGATAGATTGGCTAGCCAATGAGCTCCTGGGACATGCCTGTCTCTGCCCCTCCCCCAGTCCTGGGGTTACCAATGCCTACTGCCATGCCCAGCTTCTATGTGGTGCTAGGGATCCAAACAGAGGTTCTTGTGCTTGCACAGCAAGCACTTACCCACTGAACCACCTCCCCAGCCCAACTCCCTGTCATCTACAACTACCCCCTCAAATGCACCCAAAGCTCAAATTAAGAACTACTGTCTACTTATTCTCCCAAAGAGACTTCCTATCCAGTGGGACCTGGAACCCCAAATGCAAAGCCAGTCAGATTAAGACTGCAAAAGAGATGTGGCCTCAATCCTCCACATGTTCTCTGGCCCCATTCTCCTTTCCTTGAGTTTACAGGACCAGTAACTCCCCAGGGTCCTCACTGAGGGGCACACAGGTATCAAGCCCCATTCTATGCCCAGCTCCAAGCCCTATTCTCTCATCACTGTCAAAACTCACCTGTCTAGTTTCCAGTGCTCTCAATACTTGCTTCCTGACATTCGTAAAGAATATATATGCCCCGTGTACACATGTATAAATCCTTTAGACTTATGTGTTCATCCTCCCAGGCAAGATCTGTAGAATTATGACTCACAGCACTCAAGGCATCTCCACTATAGAGTTCATGAGTGGAGGTGAGAAAGGCAAAGGTGGGAATCCCACACCTTATCTCATCTCAAATCAATAAGTTTAATGTTTCAGACTAACAAGAATGAAATTTGGAAGACCTCTGCCTAAAAACAAACAAAAGCCTTAATAACATTACCCAATGAGAATGAGCCAGAGAGAGAGAGGTCAGCCTGTGGCTTCCCCACAGGTAGTCCCTCTCCTGTTCTCCTAGTAGAGTCCCACACTCCATTGCCATGCCACAGGGAGGGATTAACCTAGTTTCAAGTCACTAAGACTTAAACTAACCTAGTTTTAAGTCACAATCAATGGGCTCCATCACCCCAGTCCCAGTGATAGAGATGGTCACTCTGCCCAGGTTAGGAGGCTTTACCAGGGACTTCTAAAAAAGAAATTTGCTCTAAGTGCACTTGAACAAGAACACGAGGCACTTGAGTCTCAGCTGCTCTGTTAATATTCCTGTCCCAGGAAGTACAGGAGAAAGGAAGAAGTGAACAGGAGTGTTACAGAAGACTCACCCCAAAATATATGCCAAAATATCTTTCTGGTTTGGTACCTCAAGCTACCAGTATGACTTCCAATGCCTTCATCTGAGCACATGGCCACCCACAGTAATCTGAATCCATATTGTGTTACTAAGGGAAGGGAAGAGAGTAGATCCTGGGTAAACAACTTATAGGTTCTGCCCCACACTACTTAACAAACAAGCCTGCCTTCTGTGCTCAGATCTGTTGCTTGGTGCTTCCTCCAAACACACCTAAAGTTCTGGCAGTAACTACTCTCAGTGCTAGCCTTTAGCATCAAAAGCTCCAATTCCCCAGCAAGGATCTCTGACTAACTTCTAGTCTTTCTATGTAAGGCCACTCACCGAGCATCTGTTAGTTTTAATTAGACCTCATCAGTCTTTCATTAGAATCTCCACTTCTAAGCCAGACATGGTGGCATCCATTGGTAATCCCAGCATGAAAGGAGGCTGAAGCAGGGGGAATCACAGGTTTGGGGCTAGCCTGGGCTTTGCAGTAGGCCTTGAGTGTCTCCTCTGGCCTGTCCCAGCCAGAGCCTACACACTCTCTGTTCACATCTCTTCCCTGGAACTGCGCTTGTCCCAGTGCAGATAACTCTTCAGTACCTGGCTTCTAACTGCCCCTTGCTGTTAACCTTCTCAGTTCCCCTGGATCAGGCCTAGGGCAACAGGCCAGTCCATAGTCAGCAAAGCAGCCAAGTGGAGACTGGTCTCTAAGCATCAAGAATGATAGACCATGGTTTTGGGGGGAGGACAGGGGACTAGGTGAGCTGAGAGGGATGGTCTCCTTTGTATCTCTCTCAAGGCCTTCTGGCCCCTCACTTTACACTGTGTGTCCCACAGATAGCCTTGCAATAACGGAGCTGCACAAATAAAGCAGTCAAATAATGAAGGGAATTATTGTCTCACTAGAGTTAAAATATCTGTTCCTCCCACATCATCTGGGCAGAAGCTGAATAATCAAAAGAAGAAAACAATGTCTGCCAACAAAGCGCATTACCTTGGGTCTCATGTAGGTTCTTCTCGAAATATCTTTCATTGGCTTGAATGTTCTCACCTTGATTTTCATTATAAACTGAAACCTATTGTAACTCATAATTCTACGTTGTCTTTTCGCATAGGAGCATTGCCAAGCAGATGTGAACAATTTTCCCCGTTTATGATGCTTTTGTTGTTGTTTAGTCTTCTGAGGAATCACTAAAATGAGGATTAAACTAAACCTGTAAGACCTCAACTGTGGGTTCATCCAACATGACTTGATACTGGATTTTTTTTTTTTTTGGTCTTTTTTTTTTTTTTTTTTGAGACAGGGTCTCCCTGTAGCCCCAGTTGTCCTGGAACTCACTATGTAGACCAGGCTGGACTTGAACTCACAGAGATCGGCCTGCCTCTGCCTCCCAAGTGCTGGGATTAAAGGCATGCGCCACCACGCCCGGCTGATACTGGATTTTTAAACCTTGTTCATTGATCCAGTCATCTACTTTATTAGGAGTGCCCACATAGATTTTAACCAAAATATTGTCATATTATGTTTTTTTTTGGGGGGGGGACAGGCTCTTGCCTTGCTCTTAATGACCAAAGGATATATAATGAGAAAGTTACAGTCCAAGAGGCTGTTACCATGTCAAAGGCAGGTAAAGAAACACCAGAGGAAGGTGTTGGCCTTATCTTTTTAATTTCCAAGGCAAGGCAATCACACTGCAGTTGCAAACACATTGTCTGCATTAAGCAGCACTTCAGTCTCCAGGGAAAAGCGGTGTGAGCCAGCAGGTGCACTTTGCTGCTAAGCTGCCGTCTACTCAAGCATCACCAGTCACCACCGTCAGTAGGACAGGATCCTTGTAGAAAGAAAACACTGGGGATGATGCTGCCCCACGTGGGACCAGAATGCAAGGACACTGGGGAACTGATGAGCATCAGAGGACTAGTCTTTTGAGAGTCTCTGAGGATTTGCCCTGATAGGGCCCATCCCAGAAAAGTCATTTAAAGAACATATATAGGAATGGATCCTGCTTCTACCTTGTGTTAGTAGAGACCAGCCAGGCCTCTGGCAATCTGCAGTCTGGGCTTCTTCAGTCAGTGTTACAGCACCTCTATGGGCAACTGACTAGCCACCCTGGCAGCAACAAAACCCTGGATAGGCCTCTGAGTCTGGGCAGCCTAAGCAGCACATCTCTCTAAGACTCTGCACGGTCCTTAGAGGCACAATTCTTGTGAGCCTCCTTTTACCTCCCAGTTAACCATAGCCTGATTTTTCTCTCCTGCTGTAGCATTTGCTCAGGGCCTCCTGAGCCACAAAGCTACAGGGACCGTATACGTCATTTTACACATAGTGTGCATGCGATCCTCTACAACTTGCTGTATAGTACTGGATAAGTCACCTAACTTCTCTGCTTCAGTCATCACAACCTGAAAATGGACATGGTGAGAAGATTCACCTCCTAGGAGCGCTAATGAGCACCCAGTGACACCCTGGAGAACAAATAGTACCTGGCTGGTTGGTGGCCATAAAGGTTAGCTATTAGTACAAGTGAGCTATTTCTCCAATTGCACTGTCTCCCTGGATTTCCATCTCATGAAAACACAATCACATCTCCAAACATAGGACAAAGATGATAAAAAAATTCCTGGGATCCCTTCATTCTGTAATAGCTCTTAAAATATCAGAAGATCAGGCAGTGTGTGTGTGTGTGTGTGTGTGTGTGTGTGTGTGTGTCTGTCTGTCTGTCTGTCTGTCTGTGTAGATTCTTTTAATTATGCAACATCTATGTCTATGCTGATTTGGTTACATTTTAATCTAACAGTGAAGACTAAATCAGGTTTAACTATGAGCACTCAAAAGCATCAGTAACTTGTAGCTAAAATGTAACTAAGGCTATCTTGATTCCAGGTTTTTTGCCGTCACTGTTGTCTCAATGAAGCTTTGCAGGTCTTTTGTTTGTTTTCTTGGTTACAGCAGAGAGTAACGTAAGAGCCTCCGGATTTTCTCACACAGAGATGATAGATGGATGCCAAATTCACTCTGCAGAGGCCTCACTTTGGCTTCTCTTGTCTGCACAGAATGTAATTTCATGCACATTGAAGACAGTCCATTAGTTCTTGGCAAGGAAAATTAAGTTTCTCTCTCTAAAGCCTCCCCCATCTCATACAGAAAACATTGCTGAAAGCAAGACTCTGCCATTTGTACAGAAGAGGATCAAACCCCTCTGCAACTGCCTTGCTGTAATCCTGACTGTTACTCCCATGATGCCCCTGAACTGTGGTTTGAATCCATCATTAAGTTCCAGTACATAACCCACATTAAAAATCTCTCCCTCCCTTTCAAGAGTGGGGCATTTTTATTTCAAAATCATGTAGTAAAGGCATTGAAAAGTAATTTGCAAACTTCTGCCTCTGGGAAAGGCATGCTCATGCCTACCCCCAATTTTCTTTCAGTGCTGTCCATGTTGGAACTGGAGAGCTTCCTAGCTCATGATACAGCTGAAAAGGAGACAAGTAAGTTTGGCTTCTCTGTGTCACAGTGGGAAAATGAGCCAGGCCACGTGGATGGAGTCAGATTCTCCATGGAGTCCTTACACTTGAGCCCCTGGGGGAGAAAACCAGTGTGGACTCTGACCTAAATGTGCTCCCCTAGGGAAGACTCCTTCACACAGGAAAGCCAGCCCTATAGTGAAAGGTATTGAGGCACTGAAGGATCGAAGGATCGATATTTACCAGCAACCAGCATTTTGGAACATGGTTACCATGGAAATGTTGTCAGCCCCAAGTGACTGTCATGAGGTGAAAAAATACTCTTAAAATAAATGAAACCAGAAAAGATATATTTATAAACCTCTTCCCAAACACCTATCTGTTCGCAGTGTAGATGTGTTCTGTAAGCTATAGATCCTCAGAAAAACTAGGGAAACTTCATGACATAGTATTTTTTTTGTTATTTCAAAATCTCTGAGCCAAGTGTATTGACACATGTCTATAATCCTAGCCCATGAGGCTGAGGCATGAGGTCAAGAGTTCAAGGCTTGCCTAGACTGCATAGACAGCCTTTGTCTCAAAGCACCCAAAATACACAAATACAAAAAGGAATAAAGAAATACAGCAAAATCACCCCACAATGAATGGCTCCTCTTACCAGGGACTGAGCCAGGAGCATCACACATGCTGGACAGGAATTCTGCCACTGTGAGCTGGTACGCTTGGCTATACTCAGCTGTGACTTTCAAACTGTGCACTAAACTTATTCAACTAGCTTACTCAAAATTTGTAAAATGGCACTTGATTGGGACTAAAAGCACAAATTTTATATCTAAGTTTTTCAAATTACTTTTAGAAGAATCAGTATATAATCTGTAATATTTTTTGCACCATAGGAAAAAAGATTTCAGTTGCACAGATAAAAGCAAAACTCGGACACACGCTTGCCTTGCTCTAGGGAAGCACCATTCCTTACTTATCTCCTTACTTAACAGAACCAGAGTTTTATTTACAGCAGCAATTTTCCCCAAAGCACTCATTTTATAACCTCCCTTGTAGTTAGAGGTGGACATATGATATAGTCCTGGCCAATAATACATCAAAGTCTCTGAAAAGGAGAAAATTGGAGGCAATTTTGCATGTTCTCATGGTTCTATGTCTGTGACCAGAGGCGCTGACCACCTTTCCTTTGACTGTCTTTCCAAGGATATTCGTTTGGCACACAGCCTGGGAAGACAGACAGAGATGCCGTGTCTCCAGAGCAAAGGGAAATCTTGCTTAGAAACTTGGAAGAAAGGTAACATTTTCCAAAGCAAAGGGCAAGCCTACAAACTGCCTGTGATGCAAGATTCTGGGTCCGTTAGCTCCGGGTTCCTTTCCTGTGAGGAAGCCACTGCATTAGACAAGCACTCCTGCAGGTCCATCTCCCGTGCCCCTGTGGGTCGTCAGGGCAAGGGGAGCTGCCATAAGCATGCTGCTCACTGTGTTCTGATAGCAAAGTCCAGGGTCTCCGACACAGGAGTCTCAAGCTTTGGTTTGCATTCACAAAACCAGGGCAGGCTAATTCATCAGCTTTAAAGAGGAGATCCCTCATAGTTCTTGACAGGATATCTAGAACTAAAAAACAAGGTTGGAGAAAGCTCTTACCTCTTTGCCTTTCTCCTTTCTTCCCATCTTCATGAACAGACACCTTCCTGGGACCATGTAGTGGCAGTATGGGGTCAGAAGCCACAAACCAGCTTGGCAAGCTAATAAAGAATGCAGGTTTCTGATGCAGGGCACTGTACTGGCCCTGAGGACATGGATTCAGGGCTGTTGTCATAAGAAGCCAACAAACTCCTACTTGTTTACATCTAAGTAGTTTTTCTTTAACTATTTCTACATGTATTTGCTGTGTGTGTGTGTGTGTGTGTGTGTGTGTGTGTGTGTGTGTATGCATGTGGGAGATGGAGGCAGGAGGACCAGGAGTTCAAGGCTACCCTCAGCTACACAGTGAATTCAAGGCCAGTCTGGGCTGCATGAGAGCCTTTATTTTTTTCAAAACTGGTTGGTCGTTTATTAGTGTCAGATGTAGGCATGGCAGTTCCCAGTATGACTAGTGCTGGAAGGGAGCTGGTGAACATCAGGCTCTTCTTCCATTCGTTTTTTGTTGTAGTCCCACTTGAGGGAGAATCCCTGGATGGTGCTGACCTTTGTGTCTGGCCTGTTCTTGCTCTGCATGGCCACCCAGTCTCCATCAAGGGGATGCAGGATGGGGTCACACACACCGTGCTTCTCTCAGACCGGAATCGGGACAATGAAGCCTTCTAGGAGCAGGACCATGTCACTGGTTGGTGCCCTGTACATCTCAATGAAGCTCTTGTGAACCCGGATGGTGTACAATTGGACTTTGTCATCCCTGGTCAGGCTGCCCCTCCTTCAGGGCCTTCTGGCTGGCTGACAGCTGCTTGAGGCAGGCCACATCAGGTAAGGGGTAGCCACACTGATTGACATAAATGGGGAGAACAGCCTTCACTCTTCACAATACTCCCACATGCTCCAGCACACACCAAGGTGGAAGTGGCTGGCCTAATTAAGCTAAGCATCCAGTAGCCAACATTGTGCTGTCACCTCCCACAGGCCCTTTGCACTCTGTAAGATTCCTTCAATCAATCAGTCAGTCAATCAATCAATATTATAAAGGCAAGGAAAAGAACAAAACAAAAAGACAAACAAAAAAGATGTCAGTCGAACAGTAGGTAAGAATAGGACTATGTCATTTCTGCAAGTATCCACCACAGGGGACGCGATCTGCTCTCGTCACCAGTGTGCATCCAGCATCCAGCAATACTTGGCACGTAGTAAACTCCCAAATATTTATTGACCAAGCATTCATGAAAGGTCTCTTTTTTTCAAATGTGTTGGGTACTCATACCCAAAGAAAATTAAAATTTAACAGAAAGCCAAACATGCACACACTTGTAATCTTAGCACTCAGGAGGCTGAGGCAGAAGGATTCTAAGTTCAAGATCAACCTGGGCTACAGAGTGAGCTTGCCTTTAAAAAAAAATCTTAATGGAGACTATTTCAACACAAGGGAATGTTAGTGACTATGATAAGTATCTTAAGAAGAGACTTTGGATCAATAGCATCTCATCTTCACTCCCAATGACCACAGATTGGTTCATAACACTGGAATCTAAAGGATCTGCTCAAGATCAGAGGCTGGTTCCTTAGGACACCAGAAGAAACAGCAGCTACAGTCAGAGGACATCTCTGAAGATACTCTGAACAGAAATGATTTTTATCACATTTGATAAACATCAAAATGTGCAACCAGAAGAATAAGTAATTAATATATATGATAAGAATATAGGAGGGGAGGGGCTGGAGAGATGGCTCAGCAGTTCAGAACACTGACTGTTCTTGCAGAAAACCTGGATTCAGAGCCCAGCACCTACATGGCAGCTAACAACTGTCCGTAACTCCGGTTCTAGGGGATCTGACACCCCTTTTGACCTCCTTGGGTATTGCATGACATGGGTGCACTTCCATACATGCAGGCAATACACGCATACATATAAAATAAAAATAATAAATAAAAAGTTTTTAAGAATATAGGATGGTAGTTTATATCTTCACAACAGAAAAGCAAGAAGCCTGGTGCACAATAAGGAGCAGGACAGTCAGCCTTAATGTATCTTCAGTGAATGGCTTTTAATTTTGTTGCCAAAACACCTGTAACAGATGTCCTTGGTATGAGTCTTGCTTTTGGATCTATCAAAACCACAGTGAGAAGGGGCTGGAGAAATGGCTTAGCAGTTAAGAGCACTTACTACTCCTCCAGAGGACCCAAGTTTAGGTGGTTCACAACTGCCTGTAACTCCAGTTCCAGGAACCCAATGACTTTTGGCCTCTGGGCACCGGCATGTACATGGTGCACATAAACTCATGCATTCACACACTCATACACATAAATAAAAATAAACCTTTAAAAACAAACACAGCTGGGCATGGTGGCGCATGCCTTTAATCCCAGCACTTAGGAGGCAGAGGCAGGTGGATCTCTGTGAGTTCAAGGCCAGCCTGGTCTACATAGTGAGTTCCAGGACAGCTAGGGCTATAGGGGAGACCCTGTCTCAAAAAGACCAAAAAAAAAAAACACAGTGAGATATCATTTCAAACCAATTAGGATATCTTCAAATTTTTTTAAATTAGTTGTGTATGTGTGTGTGTGTGTGTGTGTGTGTGTGTGTGTTGCATATGCACAGGGTGTGCACACAGAAGTCAGAGGAGAGCATCAGATGTCCACTTTTGTCACTTCACTCTCTGTCTCATTCCTTCGACACAGGATCTTGTCACTAAATCTAGAACTTGTGGTTTTTGCTTTTGGTGTGTGTGTGTGTGTGTGTGTGTGTGTGTGTGTGTGTGTGTGCTATTGTTGTTGTTGTTGTTGTTACTTTCTAGCAAGCTCCAGCAACCCTCCTATCTTGGCACCCCCTCATACTGAGCTTTTGGGTATGCATAGGAACAGCTCTTAGGTGTGTGCCGAAACCTGAACTCGGGTCCTCATGCCTGGGCAGCAAGTGCTTTTAATCCCTGAGCCATCACTCCAGCCCCCACCCTGCTCTCTTTAATGGAGGATAATGAGAGTTGCCAGGAATGTGGAGACAGTGGAATCCTCAGGTACTGCTGATAGGAATGTAGAGAACATCTCCTGGTTCCTCAGAAATTAAGCACAGAATTACCATATAACACACAGATTCCTCTCGTAGCTATGTAATGAGAAGTGAAAAGAAGGACTTGTGTAGAAGCTTGTTCGTCAAAGTCCATAGCAGCGTTATTGTCAATACTCAAAGGTGGAAACCATCTGACTGCCCATCAACAGTTAAATGGATAAACAAAATATGGAAAATAACTACAGGGGAATATTATTCAGCCATTAAGAAGAATGAAATTCTGATACATGCTAAAACATAGATGAACCTTGACAGCATCACAAGGAGTAATATAAGCCAGACACAAAAGGGTCACAAGTGACTACATTTGCATGAGAGATCTGGAGTAATCAAATTGATAGGGGCAGAAACTAGAGTGATATTTCAAGGGCTAAGGGATGATAGAAAAAGGAGTTATTGCTTGTTGGATACAGTCTCTGTGTATATGAAGATAAAGTCCTAGAAATTGTGATGGTTGTCCAACACCAAAAAAGTGTTTAATGCCAATGAATTGAGCACTAAGAATGGTTAAAATTAACCACTAGGTGTGGTGGGCACCTTTAATCTCAGCACTCAAGAAGTAGAGGCAGATGGAAGTCTGGGAATTTGAGGCCATCCTGGTCTATATAGGGAGTTCTAAGACAGCAAGGGCTACAAACCTTGTCTCCAAAAAAAAAAATGGTTAAAATGATAATTTTTTTATCACAAAAAAAGTATCTGGGGCTGGAGAGATAGCTCAGAAAGTAAGCACGAGACCTGAGCTTGATCCCAGAACCCATGTAAAAGCAAACAAACAAACAAAAAAACAGGCATGGTGACATGCATTTATAAATCTTGGAGAGGGGGACACAGGAGGATCCTGGGGCCCACTGGCCAACCTAGGCTCTAGGCTAGTGAAAGGCCCTGTCTCAAAAACCAAGTTAGACAGCTTCTGAGGAACAACATCCAAGGTTGACCCCAACCACCACTGGCTTGCACACCACATAAACACACACACACACACACACACACACGCATGCATGAAACACTGAAAACCCAAAATGGTAGGTTCTGTTTCTATGAGGAAGAGAAAATAGAACAAATTTTAACATTTTACATATGCGTTTATTTTCCTTTGTCCTTCCTTTGCTGTAACCCTGCCTGCTGGTGCAGAGTCGCTAAGAAGCCCCAGAGCTCTCAAATGAAGGTTCAAGTGGTCATGTGTGTCAGGAACATCTCCCTCAGCTAGGACGGCCCTCATCTGGCCCTTTTATTCCAGGTATTTAGCTCTCTGGAGTATAACACTGGAGCTTCCTCCAGCCCCTAAGTGTGTGTTGAGCCAGAATTTGTTGATGGAAATATTTTAAGATTTCTCCAATTCCTATCATCTGTTTATTTTCCTTCCTGTATATTTTGTAGCATAGCACAGAGATTTCTGATTCAGCAATTAAAATAGTCTCTGCCTTCGCTGCCACTTCCTCATGACCCACTTTATACCCAATTACTCATTCTGGCATTCAAAGTTCAAGTTTCAAAAACATTAATTTCTACAACTGAAGTATGTGTCTGAGGGTGGCAAAGGAATGGAAAAGACAGTGACAGGAATCTACTGGTAGCAGCACTCTATAGACCCCCAAAAGTGGCCATCCCAGATCAGCCCCAAGCATCCCATCACCTTTCTCTCCTGCAAAAGCTCTCAAGCTGTGCCCTCTTCATTTACCCATGCCTCTCCTTCCTTGCTCTCATTTCCTTCCTGAGAAATCCCTGTACTCAACAGATGCTGAGCTGGTGTTTGCCACAGCCTAGTGCCAGGGGCTCCAACTCAGTGGGCCAGCACTTGTTGAAGCTCCCAAGATAATTCTGAATGGGACCCAGAGTCCACATTTTGAGAAACACTGACAGGAGGGGAAACTGTGGCTGACTGCAGGAGCCACAAAGCACCGAGAGAGCCTAGGAAAAAAAAAAGAGTGAAGGGGTAGTCTGAGAGATGAGAAGACACTGGACAGATGGGAGGCACAGTGGGCCTCATCTGAAACTGTTCCTCACAGAATGCTTTTGAAGCAGCAAGAGAAAACAGCCTCTGGCACCAGGGGACACAGCTGGGCGAGGGTACAGAAGGACCTACCTACTGGCAGAAGTCCCTGGACAAGCACCTTAGCTCCACCCATCTCGTGTGACAACGGCATTATCTGCTCTGCAGGGTTGATTTTATTATTCTAGATTTTTTTATAGAGTCCTAGAAATGGGATTACTGGAACAGGCAATCTTGAGTTAGTAAATGACTGTTCTTGCAGAGGACCCAGGTTCGAATCCCAGCACCCACATGGTACCTCACAACCACCAATAACTCCAGTTCCAGAGGATTTGATGGCCCTCTTCTGACCTCTTTGGGCACTGCACAACAGGGGTGCACTTACCTACATGCAGGCAGAACATTCACACAAAAAATAAAAATAAATAAAAAGCTTTAAAAAAAAAAGTGACTTCATCTGCCTTACCTTTTCTCTTCCTTCTCATCACACACACACACACACACACACACACACACACTGTTCCCAAAATCCCTTTAAAGTAATATTTCTTCACAGGAGACCCAATTACAATGCAGTTTTCTGGAAATGCAGAGCCTGGGCCCCACCACATGTCCCTTCCCTCAGTTTATTCATCTAATAACCCCTATCCCAGAGTCAGGAGAGTTGGCAGGTCTGGAGCAGGGTAACCATCACGGAATGGCAAGGCCAGAGGGATGGTGATAGGGGTCCTGACAGCTAGAAAGCTCATCAGACACAGGAGACTTCAGACACTCAACACAAGGAAAGCAGAAACCCAAAGCAATGGTCAGGTCATCAGTGGAGCCCAGGAAAGGGAGCGGCTGCCCTGCCATCTGAGCTGGCTCACATTGGAAGGCAGGTAGCAGAGGGATGGACTGAGGGCCTTATGAGATCTCCCGCACGGTGTTACTGGGCAGAAAGAAATCCTGAAAATGCAGATTGTCTCTCTGCTGTGCCTGTTCATCTTGGCATGTAGCTTATACCAGAAGGCTGCAGTTTATGCTGGTGAGTTCCAAGCTGGTGAGTAAACCACTCTGGAAGCAGTTTTGAGATCTCAGCTTGGAGTGATTCATTAAAATGTTTTCTACATGAAAATCCTCCTTCTTTGATTATAGTATTACATGGCTGTATTACTCTTGACAACAGGGTTGTTTTTAGGCAAGCTGAAACCCTCTAGCATTCCCACCACGCATTTTCCTACAATAATTGAAATCTACTTTTTGAAGAAATGCTTTGAGAGATTCACATTTCTGAAATACAACTGTGCTGCTTTGACTTTCCCCAAATTGGAAACCAAAGAGGGCTGGGAAGATGGTTCAGTGGTAAAAATACTTGCCATGTAAGCATCATGACCTGTGTTCAACTCCCCAGGACCCAAATACAATCCAGACCAATGATGCTTTTCTTTAACCACTGCACTGGGAGATAAAGACAGGCAGATCCCAGGAACTCCCTGGCCAGCCAAAGAGAAACAGACAGAGAGATCCAGGTTGAGTGAGAGACCCTTACTCCAAAAATACGGTGAAAAAGCAGTTAAGGACGACATCTGATGTCGACCTCTGGCTTCCACACGTGCCCACGTGGTTGAGCAGGCATGCACGCACATGCACACACACACGTGCGTGCACACACACACACACACACACACACACACACTACTCAAATTATTTTCTGGTTTGGGGCTGGAGGAACGGCTTAGCGGGTAAGAGTACTGGCTGCTCTTGCAGAGGACCTGGGTTCAGTTCCCAGAACCCCATTCCAGTTCCAGTTCCAGGAAAATCCAGTGCTTTCTTCTGATCTCTTCAGGACTTGCATGACATGGGTGCATTTACATACATGCAGGCGATACACACACCACACACACACACACACACACACAAATTTAAAATAATTAAAATTTTTTCTGGTTCAAGGAGACCAAGTCCAAGGGAGGATGCCCATGTTTCAACCAGGAATGAACAGAGGCTGACAATGTCAAAGAGGGAACAAAGGGCCAAAGAGAAGGGTCAGTAGCCCACCGTCCCTTTAGATCTCCTTCCCTAAACTCACCGTCAACCCCAACTGCTCAGACCAACTTGTACATGTTCCTGTTATTGCCAACAAACCCAACTCAAGGAAATAATGTCATTTTTAATAGTGTCATATTCCTCTTTCAAAAGAGGAAGAAGCCAAGTGGGGGGGGGGCACCAATGGGGTACCAGCTACTGGGAGGTGTAAAGTTTCCAGAAAGCCCGGTGTTATGACATCCAACTCAGGACAGCTAGAGCAGGGCTATCAGGGTGCACAGAGAAAAGGCAATGAGCTCATAAAAGTCTGGTGCCAACTAGAAGGTGAGCACCCATAGTGAGAAAACAAGTCCCAGCACCCAGGGGACTCCAGGCTGCATCTCAGTGGTTCCCATTACCCCGTTCTCCTCCTCGTCTTCCTCCCCAAAGATTCTCTGGGAGAAAGTAGCCTCTGATCTGAGAACTCATGGTCCATATGTTAGAATAGGCCCTGGGACCTGCACTCTCACCAGATCTGACCTTGCAGTGAAGGACTGGACCTCCTGGGTCCAAGCAAGAACTTTAGTCATGTGTAGGAGAGATGGCTAGCAGTTAAGAGCACCAGCTGTTCTTTCAGAGGACCTGGGTTGGGTTCCCAGTATCCGCATGTTGGCTAACGACAGTCTGTAACTCCAGTTCCAGGGGATCCGATGTCTTCTTCGGGTCTCTGTGAGCATTGCATGCACATGGTGCACTTACATATATGCAGGCAAAATACTCCTACACATAAAATAAAAATAGAGAAATCTTTTTAAAAACAACCAGTCAGATCTGTTAGGGTGCTGGGGAGCCTCCTTTCTGCTTCAGTATTTCTGAAGAGAAAGAGAAGCAAATCTATAGTAGATGGAAAGGTGTGCTGGGCAAACGGGGCCCAGAGGCTCTGCCTTCCACCAGAGGAGGCAGAAGATGGACTTACTGAGGTCAGGGCTCCAGTGTCAACGTGTCTGCAAGGCTGAGAATAGCTACAGGTTTCCCATCTTCAGGCTAAGGAGGTGCTCTGCCACACCATGCCATGGTCCTCTATTTGCTCTCCTTGAGATCTCCTTGCCTTTTTCTGCTTCAATTTGCACCAATGCTAAGGTTTTTAAATGTTTTTCCCTGGAGTTCAGATTCTTGCTTCCTTCAGGGCCACAGCCGTGTCTACCCAGACATCCCAGAGTCACCTCCAAACCCAACCTATCCTGAGTGAACTCTGTTTTCTATCTAAACACACCCTCTCCCTAGATGCTCTTATCTCAGCCAGTGGGGCTGGGGATCTCCCCACCCAGCTACTCTCCTAGGAGACTCCACAGCTTGCTAATTGCTGAGCCTCCTTCCTCACCAGCTTGACTCCCAAACCACCAATCATTAAAACTTATCTGCCCTTCCTGAAGTCTCCCTTTCTGGGTAAATTTTAGGAAATGCCATGAAGAAACCACTAAAATAAAATCCACCCCATCCTCCCCACCAGGGCATACCCTCAGCTCCTCAGGAGTGCTCTCAGGTTCTTGAGTGTGTTTTCAGCCCCCTATGCTGTCTCTGTTGCCCCTTCTACCTTCCAAGAGGCAGCTGGTGATTCTTTGGGTGGGGATGGTGAGGTCTTTTGTGACTTCATAGGTGGGAGTTGGGAGAGTTGGAGATGAGACTCTGTGGTCCATACCATGTCCTCTATACCTTTCTGATCCCTACTGCAGGTGTTAGGCAACTAAGCTGCCCTCTCAGCTTAGTCAGGACTGGGCAGACCAAGCACTCAGCTCAGTGTTCCTTCCATCCTTTGACTCCCAAGGTTTTCTGCCAGTCTCCATCTAGCACCTAGCCTGAAAGACCCACCAGCCTTTGCTGCGGGCTCACTTGCCTTCTTCTCTGTGGGTCCCAGTGAACACTCTCTGACCCTCAACTCAAGCATCTCCACAGCATATGTGGACCTTTGTATCTAATCCATATCACATGAAAATGGAAGGGCACCAGAGAAAATAAAGCCTGGCCCTCTTCTCTCTGATGAATCCAGCATCTGAGAAGCAGTCTCCTTTACAGAGTCAAGATAGGAAACAGAAAGCCACAGGTTTGATGTTCACATCAACCTTCCTGAGCGACAGGTCAGCCTTCATCCTCACCCTCCTCACCTCTATGGTAAGTTTCCCAAGAAGACCACTATTAACTCTTCTCTTCCCATTGTGTATATCAGCCTTCCTAACAGGTAGAAGAAACTTCCTCTCCACTGATTCAGGGCTGGCCTTGAGACTTGCTTTGAGTAACAGAATGCAAGTTGGAAGTGGAACTTAGCAAAAATGATGTTCTGGTACTTCTGAGGCCAGACCTTAAATGTGATGGCCACATCTTCTTTCTTGCACCTAGAGGCCATGACATGTGAGAAGTCCAGCCACCTAGAGATCACTGCATTATGCGTGAGCCCACACTATCGACACAGAGGCTGTGTAAAGGGCTGGAGAGAGGCCCAGGCAGTTGGCTAGAGGCACCAAATATGGGAGCAAAGAAGTTTTTATGAGTGTTTAGATCCTAACAGACATACTACAAACAGAAGACCCACCCAGCTGCACTCAGCTCAGACCGTAGAATTATGGGAAATGATGAAATATAGTTAAGCCATTAGGTTTTGGGGGTGGCTAATTCTGCAGCAATAGCTAAATTAGCCACCTCTCCAGCTGCCTTCCCTATGACCACCTGGCTTCTACTCCGTGCTCTAACTACTCAGACAGCTTGTGGCCACTGCCTTTGCTGTGCCATATCACCCCATTCATTTACTCAAGCTTTAATCTCCTTTCCCGCCTTTCTGCTTTGCTTGGCCAACTTCATTCTCCACTTTGGTCTCATTTCCCTTTTTCTCCCCTGGGTTCCCATGGCACCCTATGCAAATCACTCTCACTGCACTAATGATGCTTTAATTGTTTCTTGATACAGCTGCCTCCAAAACTGGGACTTGCTGTCTCAGGGTGGAGACTGCATCTTACTCAGCACCGAGGTCTCACTTCATGTGGAAATGTGAGCAAGCCCCTCAACCTGCAGCTCAGCTTCCCTGAATCAGATAGGGATTACACTCAGTTGTCTAACAGAATCCCAGCCTCTCTGGATCACTCAGGTGATATCTTATTTCTGTCTTCCTACTCTACCACCTTAGAACATGTCCTTCTTCTCTGTGGTCTCCTCAAAGTCACGACACAGCTTCTTTGCTACCAGTGTCATACCTACATCCAGACTAGAAGAAAGAAACAACAGGGGAAACATCTATATCTGGAAAGCATCATGTGCTGGATAGCTTTAGTGTCAACTTGACACACCTAGGTTGAGGGAGCCTCAATTGGGGAATTGCCTCTATTGGACTGGCCTGTGGCCATGTCTGTGAGGCATCTTCTTGATGAGTGATGTGGGAGGGCCCAGCCCACTGTGAGTGGTGCCACCCCTGGGCAGGTGGGCCTGTGTTGCATAAGAAAGCAGGCTGAGCAGCGGCCAGGGGAGCGAGCCAGTAAGCAGCGTTCCTCCATGGCCTATGCTCCAGCTCCTGCCTCCAGGTTCCTGCCCTGAGTTCCTACCTTGGGCTCCCTGATGAACTGCGACCTGGGAGATGTAAGCTGAATAAACCCTTTCCTCCCCAAGTTGGTATTGGTTCAGAGTATTTTGTCACAGCAATGAAGAAACAGACTAAGACACATCACTTTTCTAGAAATCCACCACAAGACTTCCACTTATCTCTCTAATGAGAGATACCCGCAAGGACATCCACAGCAGAAAGTCAATCCAGAGCAAACACCCAGGAGAGCCTCGGCTTTGACCTGGAAGCACTCACTGTCTGGAGCTGTCTGTGAGGACCAAGGAGAGAACGGTGTTAGGTACTAACTGCCTCAATATCTACCTATAAAATGGGAATAGAGCTTACCTGGAAGAGTTGATGGAATTAAGAGAGAACGTGGGCATACCCGCACAGTACCAAAGGCCTAGTAAGTACTCGTGAAAGTATATTCTTGCCTTTCCAGATGTGGCGCTTAACCATGAGTTTTCCTGAAGAGGCAGAAAATTCATCCGTAAAGCTGTGTCCTATCCATTCTACCATTCTTTTGCAATGAATTTACTTCTTGATTAACAAATCTTTTCTCAATAGTCTATTCAACTGTTAATAAACCCAGCTGCATTGTCATTATGACTCTTCACTTATGTGTGACACATAAAAAACAAGACTTGGAAAGACACAAAGGCAAGCTGGCTGTTTTCATTGCTTTGTGGCTACAGTGCTGCATATTTCTTTTCTGATTCATGGAAAAATATCTAGCACACACAAGTCAGTGAGGTTTGTAAAGTACCTCAGACCAGAAAGTTTAAGAAAAAAGTCCCAAGTTCTTAGTTGCTGGCAGCTAAAAAGCTGATTTAGAAGGTGTAAGCAACAGGAAGACTTTAGGTACTTGCTTTTATGAACCTGTAGCCCTCTTACCAAGTACAGCTCTGTTTTTATTTTATTTTTTATTTTATGTGTATGAATGTTCTGCCTACATGCATGTAAGTGCACCCATGTTTGCAATGCCCACAGAGGCCAGAAGAGGGTGTTAGATCTCCTGGAACTGGAGTCACAGATAGTTATTAGCTGCCATGTGGGTGCTGGGAACTAAACCCAGGTCCTCTACAAGAGCAGCCAGTGCTCTTAACTACTGAGCCATCCCCCTCATCTCTCCAGCTCCATAGTTTTGTGGGTCGTTTTTCTGGGGGGGGGGTGTTTTGTTTTGGGTTTTTTTTTTTTTGTCTTTTTGAGACAGGGTCTCCCTGTAGCTCCAGCTGGCCTGGAACTCATTATGTAAATCAGGCTGGCCTCTAATTCACTATCTCTGCCTCCCAAGAGCTAGGATTAAAGGTGTGTGCCACCATGCCTGGCTCACAGTTTGTTTTTAAAGCAGATTATTAAAGATTTTTGTATTGGTCAAGATTTTTTTCTTGCTAGGGACAACTACAAACATGATTTAAAAGGCTAATTTATTAGCTTAAATGACAAAAATGTTCAAGAGTAAAGTTTCAGTTACAGCTGGATCCAAGTGCTCAAATGAAGGGTTGAGGGATCTCTCTATCCCCGGACTTCTCCCTCTGGGGTGCAAGGTAGAGAATCTACCAGCTTAGGAACCTCAGCAGAAAGAAGAGAATGTTTCCCAACAGTTCCTCAATGCTCCAGGACTAGACCAGTTTGGGACACAATCCTACCCCTGAATCAATCATCAATCCTACAATAAGGGAATATGGTTCTTTTATTGGCTAGTCTGGGTCACTTCCTTCCTTATAGCTCAGGCCTGGCAACTCTCACCTAGGTTGAGAGTTGGCTGAACCTTGTTCACTGCAGAATAATCAGGATGCTCCTGTCAGCAGGAGAGTCAGCTAAGACCAACGCTATAAGTGCCATGACATAATTAGATAGAGATGTTCTTAGTATTACTAATGCCATAGTAATACAAGGGCTGAGGAGATGACTCAGTTGGTAAAATGCTTGCTTATGCTTATAAGGACCTGATACTTATAAGGACCTGAGTTCTAATCTTTAGCACCCAAGAAAAAAGTTGGACATTGCAAAGTGTCTGTAACCCCAGCACTGAATCCCTGGAGCCAGATAGCTTGCCAGTCTAACCAAATCGGTGAGCTCCAGGTTCAGTGAGAGAAAAATAAGATAGAAAGCAACTGAGGAAGACCCCTAACATTGACCTCTGACCTCCACATGTGTGTGCACACATGTGTACCCACACACTCATGTGCACATGCACATAGTAGTACTAGTGACACCCTCTTCCGTCTGTCAGTATCCAACTCATTTTTCAGGATCATTTCAAATGTCACCACAGACAAATCTCCCTGAGATCAATTTTCCATTAGCACATTGTTTGTCTCTCATTGTGTGTATCACATCTTGCTATGCATTATGGTGAGTCACACACCCATTTGTCTCCATTCTGGTTTGGAAAGGATGTTAAGGCCAAGCCAGAGCTGGGCCCGCCTCCCATTCATCACCACCAGCCTGAGGATGAAGGCTGCTGGCTGCTGTCCTGATGTGACCAGGCCTGGGAATGAAAGGAATGCAGGATGGTGAGGAGGGAAAAACACATGGTTCTCCCCAGGGAGAGAAAACCACTTACAGCATGGAACTGGATTTGAGAAAGCAGGCTGGTTTTTTTTGGTTTTTGTTTTGTTTTGTTTTCCTTAAGTCATATTGAACTGTATTTTTAATATGGGAAACATGGAGTGGAGCTGAAAATAGAGTCAAACCAGAGGCTGAAGTAAGCTCACAAATTTCACATCCTGAAAGGGGGGTGAGGTGGGGAGAGGTTTGTCCCTTCAATAAACATAAATGCAGCGATCCCAGATGCCTTTAACACCCTCCCCAGGGCTGCCACCTTATTAAGTTCAGAATCTTCCTGCTTCTTATGAGTCGTCTATTTCTTCACATGTCCTTGGCTTGGTGGCTCCATTCCATTCCAAGGACGCTTCCCTTCGGGCAGAGAGAGGGAGTTCACATACCAAGACCCTCCTGGTTTCAGCCTTGCTTGCAGGCACCTGCAGATTTCCCTTAAATGTTTCCTGTTCAACTCAGCTGGTTCTAATTATGTGAACTAATATTTGCTCACTATTAAATCATGTTTACTCTTGTAAAAGGCAAACTTCCAAAGACTAGGGTTAAGCAAAGCCCAGAAAAATCTCCCCATTTATGCCAGCACACCCGTTTGCCACCACCTGTAGCTACTCTTTCATTCTGGGTATGCTGCCTTGTGGACACCTATCCCCAGCCTTTTCACTTCCTGCTGTGCCTGGTGGAGTAGGGTGAGGCTGTCCCTCACATGCTGCATCTCACTGTGCAGAAAGGGCCACTACTGACTCCTCAGAAAAGACTAACCAGCCCCCTCCATGAGCTGCAGCCTGGCTGCCCCTGGGGTTTCTGAGTCCTGTTTCTAGACCAGAAGTTGAGAACTGAGAACCTGAGCTGGCTGGTTTCTCAGTTCCTGTCAAGCATAGCTCAGAGTTTGTTCCACTGCCAAGTTCTCCCTCACAATTCTGACATGTTTGTCCCAAAACACACTCATTTCCCATAACCGAAGGAGCCTGGGGGGGGGGGGGGGGGATGAAACAGAACTCAAGTGTAAAGATGGAAGCCAGTTAGAGGAGGCTTTGTTCACTGTGAGAGTGAACCCAGAAAGTCCTAACATGGTGCTGTTGGTAGTGCAGAGAGTCCTGCGTCCTCATTTTCAGCTTAAACATATGCCCAAACATACGCAGACACACACCATACACAAACACACACACACGCACACACACACAGAGACATGCACACCAGACTGCTCACATTGTGGATTATGTGGGGAAAGTTAGACATACACCCAATCATATGCAGACACACACACACACCACACACACACACACACACACACACACACAGACATGCACACCAGACTGCTCACATTGTGGATTATGTGGGGAAAGTTAGCAAAAACCAAGTCTCAGTAGATGAAGCAACGGAAGTGAGCTGTTTTATGCACCGTGTAGGCTGCAGGAGGAGCCTGTGGTCACCCTTCTAGCAGATAGAGCCCCAGTGCTGATTACCAGAAACGTAAACCACACTCGAAATTCTCAGTGCAGTAGGTGTTTAACGAGGCAAGATACACGCCCTTCCTCTTCTCTGAACCGGTTCCGTGATGGTGGTAGAATGAAAACCTTGGGCTTTCGATACACATCACTCAGATATAAATAACTGCCTCTGGTGACTTCACCCTTGACTTCCTCAAAGTTCAGGACTTCACTTCCCCCCAGTGTGTGGTCAAAGACACATGTTCCTCTGAAAAAACGGCACACTGACTTTTCCTGAGTAAATTTCTCTCGATATTGCTGAAGAGATCTGAAGGTAGCCAAAATGGCTGCACCCAACAGATCAACCACTCTTGGCTACAAGACTCTCCATCGAGTTTCTCCAAAGGCACAAAAGCAGAACTCCAGATAGTGATTCTTGAAATCAAAGAAAATCTGCCACACACTATCATCTGTAATCACAGCTTCCTTCAGCCGTAAAACAAGTCCATGCAGAAAATCCTGGGCGGTGCTCTCGCACACATGCACATCCGGTGTCATGGGTGGCGAACATGCTTTCAAAACAAGCACATGCCAAATCCTTAAAATGTGAAATTATAAATCTAAGCAACAAAACTTGCGATTTCAGGCCCCTTTGATTCTATTGCTGAAACTTAGCCACTAGAGCAATTTTCAAGAAAAGCTGCCCAACCGGCTGCACATCCGACTCCACAGCCGCAACCAAACTTTTTGTCAGGAGACGGGATGTTTCTGCTCCTCATCCCAGCTCAAGCGGTAGTCCCACAGCTTTTTAACCAAAATAAAAGGCATCAGCCTTCACCAAAGAGTGGAGGGAAGAGGACGGGCGAGCAGGGTAAGAGCCCCGCATACAGAACACGCAGAGAGTGTGAGCGCATCCAAGCGACGACACCGTGTGCACGGCAGGCACAGGCCTGACACGTGTGACCCAGTTCAGACTAAAGGGAGAAAGGACCCACTTCAAACACTTCTTCCTTTTGTGGCCCAGACACCAATTCCTCAGCCAGCCAAGAAAAGTTTCGCCTGGTCCACTTTGCCTTGGGCTCAGATTAGGGGGAACTGGAGTCTTGGACGGGAGAAAGCCACTGAGGGCTTCCTAAGAATCCTGTTATAATCAGGCTGCTTGGAGGTCCCGCGGTGTTAGATGCGCAGGTCGCTGAGACCACACTCTAAGTTCTAGAATCACACCGCAAATGAATCAGTAGTCACGGAGCACTTACATGCTCTGTATGGGGGCACCATCCATGTAGAACATTTGCCTGACTTCTACAGCAAGCTTCATCTAAGGGAGATTCTAGAGTGGAAAAAAAAAAAAAAAAAAAAAAAAAAAAGGCACTTTCGGGGGAGTAGTTTCTTATCTCTTTGATGTGTTATCCTCTATTTTGAGCTGTTAAAAATAGATATTAATAGCCAGGCGTGGTGGCGTTTGCCTTTAATCTGCACTCAGGAGGCAGAGGCAGGCGGATCTCTGTGAGTTCAAGGCCAGCCTGGTCTACATAGTGAATTCCAGGACAGCTGGGGCTACAGGGAGACCAGAAAGACCAAAAAAAGATATTAAAAGGTCCATGTAGCCAGGTGTGGTGGCTCATGCCTTTAATCCCAGCACTTGGGAGGCAGAGGCAGGCAGATCTTTGTGTGTTCGAGGCCAGCCTGGTCTATATAGTGAGTTCCAGGACAGCGGGGCTACAAGGAGACCCTGTCTCCAAAAAAAAACAAAAATAAATAAATAATAAATATAAAAATAAAAGGCCTATGTTTAATTTTATTGATCCCCTGAGAGCCAGATAATTAGTCTCTACCTCTCACCCTCGAAAATAAATTCCAAACTGATTAGAAAGCCTACTGTGAAAATCAAAATAAAACAACTCTTTGAAGAAAACCTAAGAGAATTTTCACAACTTGAGACAGAGAAAGGACTTTCTAAGCAAAAAACATAGCCAGCATGGTGGCCCATGCCTGTAGTCCCAGCACTTGGGAGGCAGAGGCAGGCGGATCTCTGTGAGTTCAAGGCCAGCCTGGTCTACATAGTGAGCTCCAGGCCAGCTGGGGCTTCAGGGAAACCCTGTTTCCAAAAGGCAAAAAAAAAAACCAAAAACAAAAAACAGAAAACAGAAAGAAAAACAATTACAGATTTGACTACATTAAAAGTTTAGACTTAGCGAAATAAAAAGGCACTATAAACAAAGAAATTTTTATAATCATTTCATGTATATGAGTGCATTGCGCATTGCTGTGTAAGTGCACCCATGTTGTGCAATGCCTGAGGAAGTCAGAAGAGGGCATCGGATTCCCCTGGAACTGGAGTTGAGTTATGGACAGTGATTAGCTGCCATGTGGGTGTTGGGACCCAAACCTTGGGTCATCTGCAAGAACAGCCAGCGCTCTTAATGGCTGAGCCATCTCTCCAGCACCTACAGTTTTTTCAACCCTCTGCTTTATTGTGCCATACACCTGCCGGTTCACTTGCGTGGTAACCAAAGGGTGCTCACAGTCCTCCACAATGTGATGCTTTGAAAGAGAGCTCAATGTGGGAAGGGAACTGGGAGAGAGGAGTTAAAGGGTTAAAGGAAGAAGGAAGGGAGGGGGTGAGAAAGGAAGGGCTTCTGGGCTGAAATGAGCCCTCTGAGTCCCTGTACTGAGTTTCTCCCTCCAGGTACCTGTCTGGTACGGCTGCTTTTGGAGACGCTCTGCAAGATGGCTTAGCAGTTGTCTCCAAGCCTGACCACCTATGTTCAATTCCCAGGTCTTATATAGTGGAAGGAGAGAACAGACTCCCACAAGTTTTCTCTGACCTCCACAACCATGCCATGGCATACACACACCTACACACACATACACACAAATGAATGTAATAAAATGGAACATGATGATGCACACCTGTAATCCCAGCACTTTGAGACCTGGAGGCAGGAGGATCAGAAGTTCAAGGTCACCCTTGACTATATATCTAGTTTAAGGTGAGCACGGACTACATAAGTGGTGTCTCAAATTTTTGTATGCACAATACAGGAATTCTTTGCAACTGTCTGCACCCATCCCAACTAGCCTGTGCCAATAGAGGAGGCCTCTTTTTGTGTCTCGCAGCTCCCTCGAGGAGCCTCCTGTCCTCTCAGAAATGCCAACTCCTACAGAGGCTGTGAAAGAGCTCATGGAGTCTCTCCAGACCTTTGTGCTTCCGAAGCACTTTTCAATAATTAACTTATCTGCCGAAGGGTGGGGCACACCACTGCTCCCACAGACTTAGCGCTCCCTCCAGCTGACTGCCCAACTCTGGAATACCAAGGCATCTACATAGGGCTGGCCCCCCTCAGACCCAGGTTCCCTAGAGAGTGGAAAGGCCCAGAAAAGAGGACAGCGTCCCCTCTGAAGATGCTATGCAGGAGATTAGACCACTCTCTGCTCTTCTCCTACCTCCACCCTTTTCCTCTCTCATCTTCCACTCATAGGCTGAGCAAGAAGATTGCAATACTACAGAGGCGAAATCACACAGGAGAAATCCCATCTCCAAACCATAAGTTTCAACTTTGCCACATTTTGCTCTATGATCCTATAAACAACAAAAGAGTAGATATGGCCTTTCAACTTTAAAACTTTCTAAAATATTTTTATTTATTCTTTTTATTTTATGTGTATGTGTGTATTGCCTGCATGTAGGTGAGTGCATCCATGTCGTGTAATGCCGGCGGAGGTCAGAAGAGGCTGTCAGATCCCCTGGGACTGGAGTTATGGACAGTTGTTAGCTGCCATTTGGCTCCTGGGATTTGAACACAGATCTTCTGCAAGAACAACTCGTGTTCTTAACCACTGAGCCATCTCTCCAGCCCCTGCCTTTCAACTTTAATGTACAAAGAAAATAAATAGTAGGAACATTTTCTATTTCAATGTATCTATTTGTTTTACATTTACTTATTTATTGTGGGGGAGGAGGGGCTCATGTGTGAAAGTCAGGGGACAATTTGTGGGAATTGGTTCTCTACTTTGACCATGTGGGTCCCAGGATGGAACTCAGGTGGTCAGTCCAGAGGAAAGTACCTCTAACTAGTAAGTCATCTTGCCAGCTCTTTTTCAATGTTTTTAAATGGCTGACATGGAGAAATGGTTAGACTATGGAAGCTTCAAACATGAATTAAGATCACTGTCATGAGGGCTGGAGAGATGTTTCAGGCAGTTAAGAGCAACTGATGCTCTTGCAGAACACCTGGGTTCTGTCCCCAGCACCCACATGGTGGCATACAACCATCTGTAACTCCAGTTCCAGGGGATCTGACCTCCTTGGGCACCAGACACACACATAGTACACATACAAGCATATATATAGATGCAGTCAAACATTCATACACATAAAATAAAAATAAAATCTTTTAAAAAAATAGAGATAACACCCAGATCTGCTGTGATTAATGCATCTCTTGACTCTCAGCAGAGAAGCTTCCTTCTTCAGCAGATGGTGATTCACACAGAAAACCACAACTGACCAAAGTACAGAGAACAGGAGTCTGAGGACTGCTTATCCTTGAATAGGACACCTATATCAAACTTCTGCCTTCCAGGACTCAGATATCATTATGGAGAGGGGGACTGAAAGACTGTAAGGGACAGAGGTGGAAGATGACCACAGGGAAACAGGGCTTTCTAAACAGACGGTCAATTTCTCATTTGAACCACAGCGATGGTGATAGCATGCACAAGTTCCATGTAAGCTCAAGTCAAACAAAATCCCAGCATAGACATGGGGAAGTGGATAAGAAACCCCAACTTAATCTAAGGAACCATTGGTAACTAATGGCTACTAGGAAGTGGATAGCTAGTCTTGTTTAAGGGTGAGATTCTTGGTAAGTTGACCAGGCTCTAGTGGATGGATCTACATCGAAGGGCATTTGGGGACACAAATTTGATATATATAAATATATATATATGATATATCTAATATATATAAATATATA
>NW_008335287.1:1833699-1843677 GCF_000622305.1 Nannospalax galili
TATTTATATATCTTAGAATACATGAATTTGGTGGGGTAGTAAGGGATGCAGATGGGGAAGGGACCTAAATCTAAATATAATCAAAACATATTATATGAAATTTGCAAAAAAAATTTTTTTAAGTCAAAAGAAAAATCACCATCACTTCATAAATGAGTAGAGACCTTACCACCAAAAGAATGTAGTCATGCTTTCTCCCTCCCTGGCCATCTTGGTGGCTGTTCTTGGTTGGGGGGCCGTCTGCACCTAAGGCAGGAAGATGGTGGCCGCAAAGAAGATGAAAAAGTCTCTGGAGTTGATCAACTCTAGGCTCCAGCTTGTTATGAAAAGTGGAAAGTATGTGCTGCGTTACAAGCAGACTCTGAAGATGACCAGACAGGGCGAGGCCAAAGTGGTCATCCTCGCCAACAACTGCCCAGCTTTAAGAAAATCTGAAATAAAATACCATGCCATGTTGGCCAAAACTGGTGTCCATCACTACAGTGGCAATAATATTGAATTGGGCACAGCATGCAGAAAACACTACAGAGTCTGCACACTAGCTATCATCGATCCAGGTGATTCTGATATTATTAGAAGCATGCCAGAGCAGACTGGTGAGAAGTAAATCTGGAAAGTTTTTCTTTAATAAAAACTTGGCAGAGCTTGTTTTTTAAAAAAAAAAAAAATGTAGTCATAGCAATCTCAGATTTTAAGACAGTGTTTCAACCTTAATATCTTTAGATCTATGACATATGCACAGGCGTTTCATGTAGGTGTGACCATTGGCACTGGTCTCTTTGAAGACAGTCTAAATCATGAGTTTCTACATAAATCATATACTCCTACTCCTGAGACAATAAGAAATTGATGAGTTTTTTTTATTGCAAATTCCAGGTTCCCACTTCATATTTACTGCCTCAGTTTTGCTAAGCCCTTAAATGTGCTCTTTTTAAAGAAATTTTCTGTATGTAAAATGTACAGTATGAAATTTACCACTGTAACTTTCTTATTTTGACTGGTGCTGAGGATTGAACTCAGAGCCTCCCAGGCATTCTAGGCAAATGTTCTACCACTGAGCTATATTTCCCAACCCTGACTGTAATCGTTCTAAGTATATCCCATGGTATAAAGTATATTCACAGTACTGTATTTATTACCACTATCCATTTGCAGAGCTTTTCCATCACTGGCAGCAGAAACAGTCTACCCACAAACTAGTAACCCCCCAAGTTCCCATCCTCCTAGCCCTCCTAACCTCTGTCGTATTTTCTGTCTGATTCTAGGCACCCTATTCACAGGGAATCCTACCATATTTGTCCTTTGGTGTCTTGTTTGCTTCACTTATCATGGTGTTTCCAACAGTCCCCTGTGTCAGAGCATGGATCAGAATTCCACTCTTTTGTGTGGCTGCTCAACATTCCACTGCAGTCACATGTCACATCTCTTCAAATTCATCCATCCGTTTCTACCTTTGAAATTCCATTTGAATCTCTTTTTTTTTTTTTTTTTTTTTTAAAAAGGGTTTCCCTGTAGCCCCAGCTGGCCTGGAATTTGCTTTGTAGACCTGGCTGGCTTCGAACTCACAGAGATCCACCTCCCTCTGCCTCCTGAGTGCTGGGACTAAAGGCATGTACCATGATGCGGAGCCTTATGTTTACCTTTTGAAAAAACTTCTAAACTGCTTCCTCAATAGCTGCATCATTTTTCATTCCCACCAACATTCCAATTTCTCACACCATCACTTGCTTTCTAGGATTTTTTTATTATTGTTGTTTTAAATTTTATGTGTATATGTGTTTTGCCTGCATGGATGTAAGTGCACCTATGTCATGCAATGCCCTCAGAGGTCAAAAGACAGTGTCAGATCCCCTGGAACAGGATTTATAGACAGCTGTTTAGCCCACTACGTGGATGTTGGGAATCAAACCCAGGTCCTCTGCCAGAGCATCTAGTGCTCTTAACCACTGAGCCATCTTGCTAGCCCCCCGGTTTTGTTTTAATAAGGCCAGTCTAATAGTTGTATAGTAAATTTTGCAACTTCATTGTTTTTTAAGGTTATTTTGGCTATTTGGGATTTTTTGAGATTCTTTATGAGTTTTTAAAAATATTTTATGTATTTTATGTGTATGAGTGTATTGTCTGCATGTATGTAAGTACACCTGTGTCTTGCAATACCCACCCATGGTTGGAAGAGGGCATTGGATTCCCTAGAACTGGAGTTAACAGATGGTTGTTAGCTGCCACATGGGTGCTAGGAATCAAACCAGGGTCCTCTGCAAGAGCAGTCAGTGTTCTTAACTGCTGAGCCATCTCTCCAGTCCCTAGATTTCATGTTTTTTGTTTGTTTGTTTGTCTTTTGTTTTTTTGTTTTGTTTTGTTTTAGGGTTTTTGTTTTTTGTTTTTTGTTTTGGGGTTTTTTTTTTTTTTTTTTTTGGTGTTTTTGAGACAGAGTCTCCCTGTAGCCCCAGCTGGCCTGGAACTCACTATGTAGACCAGGCTGGCCTTGAACTTACTAAAATCCGCCTGCCTCTGCCTCCCAAATGCTGGGATTAAAGGCGTGCACTTTTCTTTCACTTCTTTCAGCAATGCTTTCAGTATAGAGGTCTTTGGCCATCTTGATTAAATCAATTCTTAGTTATATACACTTTGTGATGCTGTTGTAAAAGGAATTGCCTTCTTGCTTTTCCTGAAAATTAGTTGAATTCATGTTTTAGCTTAGCTGTTTGGTCTGGGGTACTTTGTTGTTGTTGGTGGTGGTGGTGATGGTGGTGGTGGTGGTGGTGGTGGTGGTGGTGGTGTGTGTGTGTGTGTGTGTGTGTGTGTGTTTGAAATAGGGTCTCATGTAGCCCAGGTTAGCCTCAAACTCACTTTGTAGCCAAGGATGACCTTGAATTCCTAATCCTCCTGCCTCCACCTCCAAGTGCTAAAATTACAGGTGTGTACCACCAAGCCCAGTTTTTTGTGGTATTGGGAATGAACCCAGGGCTTCCTGCGTGCTAGGCAAACACCCTGAACTACATCTCCAACACCCTGCTCTGCATTGTGATTTTTTTTTTAATGTGTGCAGTCATCAGAGTTTTCTTCAAATGTTTCTTCCATCTGCAATAGATGATTTTATTTTTCCAATTTAGATACCTCTTATTTCTTTTTATTGCCTAGTTGGGCTACTTCTGATACTATGTTGAACAGTGTAAGAGTGGTTATCTCATTCATAATCTAAGGAGAAAAGCTTTCAGCCTCTCACCTCTGAGTAATGTTGGCTAGGATTTTTACATGGCCTTTATCATATTGAAAACATTTTCTTCTATTCCTAGTTCATTGAGTATTTATATCTTGAAAGGATGCTGAATTTAGTCAAATAAATTAAGATGGTCACCTGATTATTCCTTTTATTTTATTAATGTGGAATTATATATGGATTGATTTTCATATGTAGAGGCAACTTTGCTTTTGGCAGTAAGTCCCTCTTGGTCATGGTATATAAATCTTTTAATATGCTGCTAAATTTTATTCATTGTGTTGTATTGAGGATTTTCACATCTATATTCCCAACAGTTATTGGTCTGTCATTTGATTTTCTTGTGGTATCTTTTCCTGATTTCAGTATCAGGTAAAGGCTAGTCTCACAGAATGAATTAAAAAGTTACTAGGCGCTGGTGCAGTGGCACACACCTTTGATCCTAGCATGCAGAGGCAGGAGAATCTCTATGAGTTCAAAGCCAGCCTGATCTATATAGCAAGTTCTAGGCCAGCTGGGGCTATAGGGAGACCCTGTCTCAAAAAGACAAAAAAAAAGGTTGTCAGGCATGGTGGCCTTTAATCCCAGCCCTCTGGAGGCAGAGGCAGGCAGATCTCTGTGAGACTGAGGCCAGCCTGGTCCACATAGTTAGTCCCATATGGGGTGGGACTAGGGAGACCCTGTCATTAAAAAAAGAAAAAAAAGTATTTCTTCTTCATCAATTAAAAACATTTTTTATTTATTTATTTTTATTTTATGAGTGTTATGCCTGCATGCATGTAAGTGTACCTGTGTTGTACAGTGCCTGCAGAGGACAGAGAAGGTGTCAGATCCCCAGGAACTGGAGTTAAGAATGGTTGTTAACCGCCATGTGGGTGCTAGGATTTGAAGCTGGGTCTTCTGCAAGAACAGCCATCTCTCCAGCCCCCTTCATCAATTTTTAAGAAAAATTAAGAAACATTGGTGTTAATTCTTCTTTAAATGTTTATTAGAATGTACCAATGAAGTCATCAGTCCTGAAATGTAGTCTTTAGGTAATTCTTACTACTCTTATAGGTCAGATACCCAGGCTTGGAGCCAAGCACACAAAATGCTTAATATAAATACCCTTGGGCATAAGTCTTGATAGATCAGTGAGAGAGAGAAAGAGAGAGAGAAAAAGAAAACTTTGAATAAGAAATGTACCAAGCTACCCAGCCTTAGAAATACCTATGGGAGAGCGGGGTGTCGTGGCTCACACCTATAATCTTAGCACTTGGGAGACTGAGATAGGAGGAATGCCACCAGATCAGTGGCAAACAGCCTGGGCTACACAATGAGTCTGAGGCCAGCCTATGGGAGGGAAATAGAATCTGGTAAATGAGCCTGAGAACCAGAAGAACATGGCAACCTCAAGGGCCACAGGAATGCACCAGTGTGTGGCTTCTACCCTTCTCTACTCTATAATCTTAGCACTTGGGAGACTGAGATAGGAGGAATGCCACCAGATTAGTGGCGAACAGCCTGGGCTACACAATGAGTCTGAGGCCAGCCTATGGGAGGGAAATAGAATCTGGTAAATGAGCCTGAGAACCAGAAGAACATGGCAACCTCAAGGGCCACAGGAATGCACCAGTGTGTGGCTTCTACCCTTCTCTACAGTGCCCAGTTGGCAGCCACTAGAGCTCTGGCCAAGTCCTTGGTGTATAAAAGGTAGCGGACAGGAGGAATTGGGTACAAAATGTGACTGACAGAGTTACATGACCCCTTTGAGCTTTAATAGACCAACTGATGGCATAGCGCCAGGGAAGAGGAGACTCCTGGACACAGACAGTTTAATTTGAGGCTATTTTCATTAAGATATTTTCTTGGTCTATGTGTGCACGAAGACACAAAAACTGCGGACAAGAGAAACATCACAAAACAGACAGAAAAGCTGTTTTCTGTTTCTTTTGCTCTTTCAATTCAGTCGCTCTTTTCCCCACCCATGTCTTTCCTCGGGCTCCTGTGTAAGTTTCTAGTAAAAACTTGCTTGGCCACTTACACAGACAGAGGAATTAATTTAATATTTGAATACTCAACTGACTGGTTCTCCTTCGGAGCAAGCAGCCATGTCAATATCTAAGAGAGAACAGGGGAGGCACAAAATGGCCCAAGCAGGAATGAAGAAGTCCTCAGTCATCCTACAACAATGGGAGACATTCTCCGGTGAGTCACGACCTCCCACGCCCAGCAGAGTGTAGAAACAGTTGGCTGAAACCTGAATAAAATAATATGAACTAGTCCAACAGGTAAAACGCTCGATTTGATTTGATTTGATTGATTTGATAAAATTAGCCCTGCTCCAAGGTGGAAGACAGAAAGGAAATTTTTAGCCTGTAGTAAGCTTTCTATAATCCATGGAAAGCAGACAGTAGGATGAGGTCTGAAGATGTTGAGATCCCCATCTGTAAACATAAAACCCCATGGAAGAAGCACTATTCAGCTTGTATTTATTTCATATTAAGAGGATGAGAATTTCTGTAAAGCTTAAGACCTGAATAAGTGGCGATTTGGAAGAGCCAAGTTTCCTTTTTAATAATCAAAGACACAGATAAGTAAATAAGCACTCACACTGTTCCTATTACCTATCCTCAACCTCCTCTTCCATGAGAAGTGGAGGAGAAGAAGAAATAACAGCCCAACAAATCAGAACTGCCTCAGAGACTAAAGGCCTAAACAAGACAGTAGCATTAGCAAGAAAGCGTGTAACTAAAAACTCCCAAGTTGAAAACAACTATACATAGACCCAACAAATTCAAATACTCTAAGCTACTGTTACATCACAAACATTGTCAAGACTGAAAAGGCCCAGTGAAAAGCCTCCCAGGCCTACAAAGGCTCAATAGCCCCAGCTCTGGCTCTGATGCACATGAACACTGAGGTAGGTCCCTGCCTCTTCATACAAGCAGAAAATGTCTCAAATAAACTTGCACCAGGTCATGGTCATTGCCAGTAAGCATGACCATGCACCCACTTGTTGGCACTGACCTTACCTTCTTCAGCTTCATCCAAGAGGATCACTTCATCACTGTCTAGAAATTCACCCTTGAACGTTTTTCTATACTACTCTCCAGACAAGCTCCCCTTGTAAGTAGGCACTAAAATAGATGCTTATAATTAGCATTCTGAGGAAGCAAGTGTGGGGTAGAACAGAGCTCAGCCGGAGAAGAGTCAAGGCAGGTATGGGAGAAACACTGCATGAAAGATGTGTAATACAAGGGTCTTTTGAGTCCTGTCAGTGTAGACCTTCCTGATTAAAATGTCCCTACACCCTAGCATGTGGTTCTGAAAGGGCATTTGTTATTTAATACCATCGCCATCTAATCTTGGAATCCTGCAGTGGTTTGTGTGATGCAGCTCTCCAAAGACAATGTCATGTCTCCTCTGTCTGTCCCAAATCCTGTCCACATCATAGGCTCTTGAATTATTGTTTTTTGTTTGTTGTGATGGGTTTTTTTTTTTTTTTTTGGCTTTGTTTTGTTTTTTTTGAGGCAGGGTGTCACTATGTAGCCCTGGCTGGCCTGGAACTCAATATATAGACTAGGCTGCCTTTGAACTCACAAAGATCCACCTGCCTCTGCCTCCCAAGTAAGTGCTGGGATTTGAGACATTTGTGTGCCACCATACCCAGCCTGCTTTATGTTTTTTAAGCACATCCTTCCAGGTCTCCCCAATTGCCACTGTCTTAACCTTTCTTGTGGCTGTTATTCCTTTCCTCCCCCCGCCTCCAAAGGAGGGTGAGAGGGAGTGTGTTGGGACAAGGCTCTGTGTAGCTCAGGTCAGTCTCAATTTGCTATGTAGTTAAAGGTGATCTTGAACTCTGATCCTCCCACTTTCATCTCCCAAGTACGGGATTACAGGCATGCATTTAACCTTTTGATGTCTGAATCTAAGACTAGAGGTCAACTTTAAATTCTGGTGCCTCTACCTTCTGACTCTTGGTGCAGCACGCAGCACTGGCCCTGCTGTGATATGCTGTGATATGCAGCCCCAGCCTGAATGTGATGAATCCAAAGGCCGATCTTTGTCTGGTTTTGTCCTCATCTGAGTGGGACATACTGCTGTCTGCCTTGTTTGTAAAACATCACTGATTTCCCTGAAAATTCAGAGCAGTCATATACAGCACCAGGACTTGGACTACCCACCCTGCACTCCCCCACCCCCCACCCCCAGCCCACATCACATTTTTTCTCACTTAAACAAAGTCTTCTTGCTACTCTTTTCCATATTTGGAGACTGAATCTCTCACCATTTCAGTCTAACCCTAGTGATCTGCTCAGATCGTTAATACAGACGTTGCAGTGGACTTGAATCATTGTCCATCTCTGAGTTTTTGCTCCCTTGTTTTTGAGTCTGGCCTGCCATTCATAGGGGCTGGATAGTGAACATTAATGTGCCCCTGGAGTAACTAACTGACTACACTAAGAAAATTATATCCTCCAGTTCCGATTCTTTAGGGGACTGGGGATCAAACCAAAGGTCTTGGGCAAGCATTCTACTACTGGACAACCCTCCAGCCTTTCAGGAGTGTTTCTTCTGTTCTGAAATGTATGAGGTTGTGTTTACAGCAAAAGTAGTACAGGATTTTCAAGACCTAAAGCCAATGAAAGGATGAAGTTCAGCAAACCTTGCTTCAGAGCAAACTAACGGTTCCAGCCAGTTCTCCTTATCCTGCGTTTCTTTAAAGTGAGACAAATCTTAGGCACACTTCTTAATAACTGTAGGCGTTCAGAAATTACGGAAGACTTCATATTGCATTTTATAATGATGTGATTTCTGAATTAGACTGTAAGCAGTGTTTTTGTCTCTGCAGGGCCTGGATGCATCCATAACACTTCCAAATTTCAAATAGGTTCTACCTCAAGAAAGCACTTCTGTAAAATAAGTGGATAAACTACTAGGCACAGTAAACTCAGAACTAAAATCCAAGAGAAGCTAAACCTGCTCAGAAGATTTTAACATACAGCCCAACAAATCGAAGTGCATAAGGTTTTCAATCCAGTTCAAGAGTGGATTGGTGTGCCAGGCGCAGTGGCACACACTTAGAAGCCTAACACTTGGGATGCTGAGGCAAGAGGATATCAAGTTCCAGGACAGCCTGGGCTACATAGTAAGAACCTGCCTAGTAAAAGAAAGGATGGGGGCGGGGAGGACAAAGAGGAGGAGGAAGAAGAGGAGGAGAAGGAGGAGGGGGAGGGGGAAGCCGACAAGAAAATAGTCACCTGGATTGAATAAGCATGGCTCCCGACAGTCTCCTAGTGCTGTTTTTCCTTTATTTTGTGTTCAAGATCCCCACCCTGAAGAGAGTTCTCAAAAGGCTTATATAATGTGCCCTGAAGAAATTGTTGCATTCACTGTTAATCCTCTATCCTTAAAAAAAAAACATGTTTCTAGTAGCTCAGTGGCAAGAGAGAAAATACTCAGCCTCCTCTGTCATTCCCGGAAGGACTGTTAGAGAAAATACAACCAGCCAGGCGTGAAGAGACTACACAGAGCTGGGTACACCCACAGGTGAGGAGGCTTCTGCAGCTGGGCGTAGGAGGTAAGGAACTCAGCTCCAGTTTGCAGCGCTGGAGCTTCAGAATTACACACTGTCCCCAAGAGCTGGGAGTGATGTCAGTGAGCTTTCTACCACTCACCAAGATGCTGAACTATTTAGTTACAAAACTTCTGGGCTTCCTACCCAAAGATCATATTCTTCTGACAAACATGAAAAGTATCACTAAAAGGAAAACACTAGGTTGAAGAAAGTGTTTTATTTTCACGATCTTTTTATCCACCTAGGTTCACTCATCATTGTTTTATGAAATGGATGACTCAGTTAATTATTTTTATAAAATTGAGATTTATGAGGAGAAATGGTCATGAAGAAAGCAAAATCTGTAAGCTGTGGTAAAAGCTGGTGGTGATGTTAAAGCTCATCGAGCTAGAAAGGTCTTATTTGATTCCAACTTTTTATGAAACATCCTGTGTGCCAACCAATCACTGTGCAAGATGCTTCTGGGAATTCATGAAGACCCTATAATGTTTGCCCTCAGAGCATTTATAGTAATCAGAAAAGGCACTGATAAGGAGGGCACATACATAAAACCCAAGCATTGCAGGGCATAAGTAGTGTAATGGGTCAAGAGCACAGCACCATGACTGGATGGCCTGGAGTGGAGCCCTGCTGCACTATCAAGGCCAAGATTAGAGTGGGGCACTTGCCTCAGGCAAAAAAATTTAAGGGGGTATCAAAAAAGCTCAAGAGAGGCCAGGTGTGGTGGCACACACCTGTAATCCCAGCACTGGGGAAGCAGAGGCAGGAGGATCTCTGTGAGATGAGGTTTGCCTGGTCTACATAGTGAGTTCCAGGACAGCTATGGATACAGGGATACCCTCTCAAAAAACAACAGGTTGGAGAGATGGCTCAGTGGTTAAGAGCATTGGCTGCTCTTGCAGAGGACCCAGGGTCAAATCCCAGTACCCACATGGCAACTAACAACCATCCATAACTCTAGTCCCAGGGGATCTGACTCCCTCTTCTGGCCTCTGTGGGCATTGCATGATATGGGTGCAGGTGTAACACTCATATACATAAATAAAAAATTAAAAAACAACAACAAAAAGGTCATGAGCCAAGAAAAATGACATTTTAACACAATATTTTTAATAATAAAGCTTAACGCATAAAATCTATGATGCACAAAATTAGCAGTAGTTTAAGTAAAAGTAATGTGCCAAGCCACACTATATAT
>NW_008335287.1:1843736-1898939 GCF_000622305.1 Nannospalax galili
GCTCTAGGATGTTAATATTGTTCAAAAGCAGGTATAGCAAAGCTAATGGTGCTATTTTAAGCTAAGTGTTTATTTTACACCACATAGAATTTGGTGGGGTTTTTTGCTTTGTCTTGTTTTGTTTTTTGTCTTTTTGAGACAGGGTCTCCCTGTAGCCCCAGCTGGCCTGGAACTCACTACGTAGACCAGGCTGGCCTTGAACTCACAGAGATCCGTCTGCCTCTTCCTCCCAAGTGCTGGGACTACAGGCATGTGCCACCACACCCGGCAGAATTTGGTATTATTTTATATTCCTTGCTATAATGGAGTTATCACTTACTGATTTTGTAGCTTTTGATAGGTTTTCAGTATCCACTTGTACCTTAATTTCCTCTTCTGTAAAGGGGGAACGGGCTGGGGATCTAGCTAAGTTGGTAGAGTGTTTGCCTCGCATGTACAAGGCCCTGGGTTCTATCACCAGCCCTGCACAAATGTCATGGTAGCACAAGTTCTAGGCCAGCCTTGGCTACATGAGACCCTGTCAAAAAAAAACATGTGGAGAACAAACCAGATAAGCCAAACATAGAGGCTCATGCCTGTAACTCCAGCACTCAAGAACCTGAGGCAGGAGGATTGCCATGAGTTTGAGGCCAGCATGGGCTACAAATTGAAACCCTGTCTCAAAAAGAAGAAGCAAGGTATGGTGGCACATGCCTTTAATCGCAGCACTGGAGAGGCAGAGGCAGGTGAATTTCTGTGAGATCAAGGCCAACCTGGACTACATGGTGAGTTCCAGGCCAGCTGGGCCTACAGGGAGACCCTATCTCAAAAAAAAAAAAAAAAAAAAAAAAAAAGAGCAAAACAAAACAAAAAAGCGAGAGGCACAGGACTCTATGCTATCTCCCAGAGTCTACATGAAGACTGAGCTTTTATGTTGTTACATACTTGGAAGAGCAGCCATGCCTAGCAAGTTCCCTTCAAGGCAAGTTATTGACACTCTGTGTCATTAAACAGAAAATTAAGTTTTGGGATAGCGGAGATCAGTTTCTATCCTTAGGAGTTCCTTCCTAGCACCCATCCTTCACAACCGGGTACTTCCCACAGAATGAATGCTCCATGAGAGGGAAAACTTAGCCACTTACTCAGCTCTGTGCACTCAGGCCAAGGTCAAGGAACAGGCAATCGGTAGAATGCATTTTTAGATGGAAGGTAATCAGAAAGTGCATCATAGAGAAAACGGAATTTATGTTGGCCTTGAATAACTATTAGGATTAAAATTAAGAGAGAAGAGGGATGATGAGGGAGGGTTGTTTAAGTGTGCTGGGTCTGGGCTACCAACAATAAACCCTTCTGGAGATATCCACCCATAGATGTAAATGTGAGATTAGCACTTGGAAGAAAGACAGGATGAAACTGCAAATTTGGGCATCATTTGCATGGTTGTGATAAGAATATCACATATCACCTGAGCAGGGGCCTCTCTGAGAAAGAGGGTATGTATGGAAAACAGTAAAAAGCAAAGGACAACATGCGTAACAGTGACTGGAGGGAAACAAGGGAAAAGACGTGGGACATCAGATGATTCTCAACATCCAGGAACCTCCAAATCCTTCTTTTTCCTCTGTGTGGTTGTGTGTGTGTGTGTGTGTGTGTGTGTGTCTGCGTGTCTGTGTCTGTGTCTGTGTCTGTGTCACTGAGTTTAACCAGGGCCATTTGTATGATCATGGGATTGTAGTTATCCATTGGGGCCTGGTGGGGACAGAATACACAAGTTTGATCTTCTGGGCTGCACAGCAAGAGCCTGTCTCCAAAAAAAAAAGAGAAAGGAAGTTCAAATAAAACATTCCACAGTTAGTAGAATATTTAACATCATAATTTTTAAAAATATTTTATTTATTATTTTAACTTTATGTGTATGAGTGTATTGCCTGCATGTAAGTAAGTGCACCCGTGTCGTGCAATGCCGCAGAGGTCAGAAGAGGGTTTTGGATTCCCCTGGAACTGGAGTTAAGGATGGTTTGTAGCCACCATGTGGGTGCTGGGAATCGAACTGGGGTCCTCTGCAAGAGCAGTCAGTACTCTTCTTAATCGCTGAGCTATCACTCCAGCCCCAACATCATAATTTAACATCATGTGTTCTAATTAAACTGCAGGAAAAAAGGGCAGTTAAGATTAGTAAATGATAACATCACAAAATGCTTTGAAAAGCTGGAGATTCCAAACCCATGCTTTCCTTTTATTTTGGAATGCTTCCCATCAACTCTAAATCATAAATTGATTATTCTTCAAAAAGATTTTTTAACTCAGTAATTTGGAAACACCAGAGATGTGGTTTGGTTCCCAGTCTACCTTACTCACACTTATCTTCCCCACTGTGTCCTGAATCAAATCATCCAGAATGAGTTCCTTCTCTATTTGCAGTTCAGCTTTGATAGTAACCTTTGCACCAGAGGGCTCACCTGCCTGCTTGTTTCCAGTATAAAGTCCTTGAAGACAAAAGCTGGGCATTAATTTCCTTTGTATCCTCAGTGGATGCTCAATAAATATTTTTAATATGGCATGGTGGCACAGGTTCATAATCCCAGCACTTGAGAGGTAGAGGCAGTAGGATCAGAGTTCAAGCTAGTGTTGGCTACATAGAGTTCAAGACCAGCCTGGGCTACATTATATATACATTAAATATACAGTTATATATACTACATTATATATTACATACTTTATTATATATTATATATAATATATACATATATACCCATACACACACACACATATATATATATATATATATATTATGAATGACTGGAGTTCTGAGCTCTTCTGCAGTCTTGCCCTTAGAAGAAGGGAGTCTCTCCATTTCTTTAGATATGAAACTCTGGAGGCATGAAGTGCAGGATCTGATGGGGTGCAGGTTGGACAGAAGACACCTGTAGCTGGTGAGACAACCTTTGGGGTATGGAGAGGGGCTGGAGGAACAGGCTAAGCTCCCATGACACAGTGATGAACTACCTGCTAAATATGTCCCTTCCTTCCTTGTAAAGAAACTATTTGGTCTCCCCTAGGGCCTCAGGCTCCAGAAAGGTCATCACAAGGTCAAGCCTTGAGGGAGCAATCTGCACTCTGTTTGGGCCAGTGAGTAAGGCTTAGCTTTTAGGAATCCTCATGCTATTCAAAAGAGACATGCATGAAGAAACCATTCCTTTTTAATCTGTTGTGGAAAAATCTTGCCTCAGTCATGGGACGCCCCATAGAGGGTGACAGAGAGGAAAAATGAGCAAAATCTGGGACTTCCATGGTGTCAGTAAGCCCTTGAACAAACCAACTCTAGAACCAACCTACCTTTGTCCTTATTAAATGAGACAATGAACCTTCTCTGCTGTGGGCCCATTGGAACCAGGGTCACATCAACAGTAGTGGTGGGTTTGTGAAGACCCAACAGCCTCCTCCTTTCAGTTACCTGTGTGGGGATACATCAGTTGTACCAGATCTGTCCTTCTTATACACGGAAAGAACTGGGAATGCAAATCCCCCAAATTTGGAGTTTTTTGATTCTTGGAATTAGCATTTATAATGAAAAATTTAAAAGTACTATATGCTTATTTTCAACATCTCAGTGAGTTATTAGGAGATCCCTCGCTGAAGTGGCTTTGCTGCCCATGTCTACAACAGGTGGGTTCTGTTCAAAGAAGGGGCTGCGCCATGAGACCCATACGGAGCCAGACTGTGGACTATACAATATTTCATTTGTAACACAAATATTTGTTTTCAGTTGGAGTATAAGTTCCATTCTGCTGACTTGATTTGCAGAATGTAGACCAGAAACACTCCTCATTCTTAACCCTACAAGGCTGGAGTGAGTGCAGGAGTTGCATTCATACTGGAGTAACTTAGAGATTGTTTGTCATCTCTCAGAAAACTCTGAGAATTCACAGGAGACAGCAACAGCAAATACAAATCCAATTAACTCTTCTGACAGCTGATGGCATCTGCAATTTCTATTTTATGTTTCCCTCATTAACTTTAGAGGTTGTTGACAAGACTTTTTTTAAAATATCTAAACTTTTAAAAAGTATTCTCCCATCCCATGCAGTGCCCCACCCCCTCCCCGTTTGAGCAAAGAACAGAATAGGCTTGAGCTATTATTAGATGGAGTAGGGGATCCTGTAAAGGAGACATAAAGAAAATGGATGGTTCATCATCAAATCCACTTACGGAGAACAAAAGGGTGTTATAGCTTTGAAAGTTCCAGCTTGCCTTTATTTACCTTGGAAATACTGCTCCTTGTTTTCTGGAAGCAAGCCCCTGTAAAAGCTTTATACAGGTTCGTAACTTTGCTCTTAGATCGATTTGTAACCCCTGACCCTGATTCCTGCTGTGGCCTTGGTGCTGGTCCTTGGCCCTATATTCCTTTCTGTTCAGTTTACATTACTATAGCAATTCCTGCAGGACCAAAAGACTTGCCAGGTACCTAAGTTCAGACTGACCTTTTGCAATCTACCTCTCACCTCCTACTCCACCCTGATGCACATGAATCCTGTTGGCTTCCTAGTGAAGTTATGAAGGAAGGTAAACTTAAAGACCACAGATTTAGAGAGCTATTTTCATCTCTTTATGTATACACAGAATATTCTCAGAAAAACGGGAATAGGGTCTAGTCTGACGCCTTCCACAAGCAAGAAAATACTAATTATGATGTATAAACAGTACATAAGAGTCCAGCTATATTTGAAGATTTGACAAAATACAATACTTCATAAAATAAGGGAGAAGAGCACGTTCACAGACATCTCCAAGTCTGTCCAGGTGCATAGAAGGAAAGCTCGTTCACAGAATCTCCACAACGGCGGGGTGTACCTTCTGAACACTGTTGTTCCTTCTGGTTCCTGGTCCAGCTTTGAGTCTGAGTGGAGAGGGAGACAGAGCCTGAAGCCTAGGTCCAGGTGGGGAAGGAGTCCTGTAATGTATCTGGACACATTTGAAGAGGATGGTGACAAGGAAATGGCCTCAGAAAGTGTCTAACAAAAGTGTCTTCTTTTCATAGAGGCTGAACCTGAGACACAAGAGGGGAGACAGTGCTCTGGAAAGGGTGAAGCAGGTGAGGCCTCGGGGCCCATTCGAACCTACCAGATGTGTGGCAGTGAGTCAGTCTTGGAAACTAATCAGAAGGCATAATTGACCAATAAACACTTAATAAATGTTTATTGGCTAATTTTCTTTGAGAAGGAAAAGGGGCCAGTGAGATGGCGCAGCAGGTAAAGGTGCCTGTCACCAAGTCTGACCTCCTGAGTTCAATCCCTGGGCCCCACATGGTAGGAGAAAACCCACCCCTGCAAGAACTGATTTTCCTCTGACCTCAATATTCATGCTGTGGTGTACACGCACACTCACACGTGCATAAAAATAAATAAATGGAATTTTTTAAATTATGAAAAAAGTTGAGCTGGACACGATAGCATACGCCTGTAATCCCAACAGTCAGAGGCAAGTTCAAAGCTAGTCTGAACTACAGAGCAAGACTGTCCCAAAAAAGAAGGGTAGGGGTGATAAAAGTTATGAAATGCTAAGAAAAGCCAAAATCTTTCCAAAGTGTCTTGTTTTAGTTTCATTAATTTTTCCACTGTATAATTGAGGGTCTTGTTAGTTTGGCTAAAGGAAAAGTAACATGCCTCTGGGATGCGCCTCTGCAGTCTCCATCCCCTGGGTCACTGAATTAACAGGATCTTGAGAGCCCCAGCACCGCAGGCCTCCAAGTTGGCCACGAGCCAACAATAAGCAGGTTCCAGCTGGTCATATGTCAGCTTTGGAAAGCTGCTTGGGGCCGAGCCCTGAGGTGTGGTGAGCAGCCTGGACAAGAACAGGCAGGCTTCCGCCTAGCTCCATGGCAGAGCAGGTGAGCCTGTTCTTGAGTACCCCCAAACTTTCTGAGGCAGAAACCTGGAGCCAAGGTACAAAGCCCCAAAGGAAAGCAGGGCAAGTTTTTAAACTCTTAAGGCTCCACTAGACAGAAGAATAGATTCCATCCCTGGTTGCTTCCTTCCTAGCTGATCACTCTGCAAAAGAGGAAGCTTCCACCTCTTGTAGCAGCTCATAAACAGAGTAGGAAATGCAACTCTACATGTCCCACTTTCTATCAGAAGGAAAGCTGAAGTCTTCGGCAATTCATTTAGAAATACATTGAATAAGAACAGCCCTTTCCCCAACTGGCAATGGCTAAAGGACATGGATTGGGGATTTCTATGACTCACATTTCTTTTTTTCAGTTTCTTAGCTGTTGCACCTACCCCATAATAAAAGTCTTTCTAGCCTATTATTACATCAGGGACAGTACCATTTCTCAGGGGACCTCCCTACCCTAAGGACTTTTCCACGTTCTCTCCAAAGATCTCTACATTCTCATAAGGCTAGCTGATTTATCGGGTTAGTTAAAGTGCAAATTACTCAGCAATCAATCTTTATGTCAATAGGACTTGTGCAGAGCCGGAAAACGTACCACAGTAGACCAGGTCGCACACAGAAAGACAAGTCTTTGGTCAGAATTTCCTACAGTGAGTTCCACAGTCAAAGCTGGAGACCTAAGCACTCTGTGGCCTTTGGCATAAGCTTTTGTCTCTTAAACATGATGCTTTTGGGTTCAGAAGAAAGAGAACCATGACTAATTTCAAATAGGAAATTAAATATATAAAGTTCATAAAAGTTAAGGGGACCACATTTTTTTACATTTTATTTATTGGGGCGGGGCTGAAGCTTGCCATAGTGTGAGTGTGGAGGTCAGAGAACAACCTTAGAGAGTTGGTTCTCCCTCCCCCTGCCTGGGAGTTGGATCTTTCCTTACACTACCATGTGGGTCTGGGGACTGAACTCGGGTTTCCAGGCTTGGCCATGCGTGTCTTTACCCACTGAGCCATTTTGCCTGCCCCATATTTTTTTAATTTATAAAGGCCATGAAGCATGGTGGATCGTCTTGCAATCCCAGCATTTGAGAGGCTAAGGGAGAAGAATTGCTGCAAATTTGAAACCAAATTAGACTACATAGTTCCAAGCCAGCCTCGCCTGCAGTGTGAGACCCTGTTCCAAAAGCAAAAGACAAAAATTATAAACACTCCCAAACGGTGTAGTGGCTGAGGCAGGAGGATCCCAAGTTTGAGACCAGCCTAAGCTACATAATGAGCTCATACCTCAAAAAAGGGGGGCAGGGGGGAAGGCTGAAGAGATGGATTGGTGGATAAAGTGCTTGCTACACAAGCATGAGGACCTGAGTTCCGATCTCCAGCACTTATGTAATAGTTGTGTACAGCAGTGCAAGTCTGTATGCCCAGCACTGAGGGAATGTAAATAGGAAGATCTCCAGAACTCTCTGGCCAGCCAGTCTAGTTGAAAGAAAAAGCTCCAGGTTCAGTGAGGGAGTCTGTTTCAAAAACTAAGGTGGAGAGCAATAGAGGAAGCCTCCCAACATGGACCTTTGACCTCCACACACGTACACTGAGAGAGTATGCCTGAATACCACGTGTACACACACTCTCACACCATACAAACACACATAGACACTCTCAAACTCCTTCCATCTCAGCACATGCCGGCTTCCTGCTTCACTGAGAAGGGATAGGGCAGCGGAGCTTATCCCCTTTCTACGTTGCCTATTTATTACCTAACCCTTGGCCCCTGAAAATGCCTAGATTCTTAACAATCTACACACTGTCTTCAAATATACAAAATTTTATTAACAAGAAAAGGCTGGCCTTTCTTGCTCCTGGCCATCTTGGTGGCAGCTCTTGGTTGGGGACTGTCATGCACCTAAGGCAGGAAGATGGTAGCCTCAAAGAAGATGGAAAAGCCTCTGAAGTCGATCAACTCTAGGCTCCAACTTGTAATAAAAAGTAGAAAGAACATGCTGTGGTACAAACAGACTCTGAAGAAGATCAGACAGGGCAAAGCCAGATTGGTCATCCTTGCCAACAACCACCCAACTCAGACAATGTGAAATAGAATACTATGCCATGTTAGCCAAAACTGGTGCCTATCACTACAGGGACAATAGTATTGAATTGAGCACAGCATTCAGAAAACACTACAGAGTCTGCACACTGGCTACAATTAATTCGGGTGACTCTGGTATTATTAGAAGCATGCTGCCAGAACAGATTGGTGAAAAGTAAACTTCTTAATAAAAACTTGCTAGAGGGCCGGGCATGGCGGCATAAATCTTTAATCCCAGCACTAGGGAGGCAGAGGCAGGCAGATCTCTGTGAGTTCAAGGCCAACCTGGTCTTCATAGTGAACTCCAGGCCAGCCAGGGCTACATAGTGAGACCATGTCTCAAAAACTTTGCCAGAGCTTGTTTTTAAAAAGAAAGAAAGGAAGGGCGTATGCATTTAATCCCAGCACTGGGGAGGCAGAGACAGGTGGATCTCTGTGAGTTCGAGGCCAGCCTGGTCTACATAAAGAGTTCCAGGCCAGCTGGGGCTACAGGGAGACCCTGTCTCAAAAAAAGGAAAAGAAAACGGAAGGAAGGAAGGAAGGAAGGAAGGAAGGAAGGAAGGAAGGAAGGAAGGGGGGCTGGAGAGATGACTCAGTGGTTAAGAGCACTGGCTGCTAAGAGAACCTGGGTTCAGTTTCCTGCACCTATATGGCAGCTAACAATTGTCTGTAACTCCAGTTCTGGAAGATCCAACGCCCTCTTCTGATCTCTGTGGGCATTGCATGCATGTGTTGCACTTACATACATGTAAACAATACACTCATACACATAAAATATTTAAAAAGAAAGAAAAGACTGCAGTTATAATAAATAATCCCAAAGATATATTGTAATACAAGGGACATCTGTGACACCCATAAAAACAAGCAAAAGTACTGAAGCACCTAAAAGGCCATTGAATAGAGAAACTTCAAAATGGTGTAGAAAAGCATGTTAAAACAGCAAACTTAAGGCCGCACGTGGTGGCGCACGCCTTTAATCCCAGCACTCAGAAAGCAGAGGCAGGCGGATCTCTGTGAATTCAAGGCCAGCCTGGTCTACATAGTGAGTTCCAGAACAGCTGGGCTACAGGGAGACCCTGTCTCAAAAAGACCAAAAAAAAAAGCAAATTTAAATGGTGTCTTAGATACAAGTGGTGAAAACCAGACACAATTCAGAAGTAACTAACTAGAGGTTCTTGCTTAGGTTTAAGTTGTTTGAATAGTATGTCCAATCAAAATGATCAAAGGACATCACTACCTGGTATATAGTGTTTACTACTGGCCGAGTAGACTGGCCTGATGGATCTGCCCAACATGGCAGACAAGTGTGCTCCAGGACAGGAATTGTGACTCCCAGCTTCACATGCACCCTGTGTAAGGACCTTACATAGGGCAAATACCACAGCAAGCCAGTGCTGGAGGAACCCACAGGAAATGCAGAAAGGGAAGACCAGTGTTCAAAAACTGCTGGAGCTGGAGCTCAGTTGGTAGAGTGCTTGCCTAGCATGAATGAGGCCCTGGGTTCAATATTCAGTCCCCATTTACACAGACCCCCCCCCAGCCCCCGATTTAAAAGTTCTCACTTAAAAGCTTCACTTTGACAGGTGCAATGACATATGTCTGTATCACCAGTACGTGGGAGACTGAAGCAAGAGGATCACAAGTTTGAGGCTAGCTCGGGCTACCTAGCAAGACACTACTTATAAATAAATAAATAACCCAAAAACATCAAGCTCAACCTCAAGAAAGATGTACAAGTGTTGGGAATTCCTAGTCTTTCCAGCTGGCTCATAGAATGTTCAAATATAACTTTCCAGTTGCCAAAAAAATGGAATATTAGCTAATGTTTCTAGGAAATGTCAGATGAAGCAATTTGGAAAATTCACCTGCTGTGCAGAAACCCCACATCTAAAACAATAAATGGTTCATTTTTCTCTGGAATTTGAGTGCTATTGAATTAATCTTTTTGCAAGAAGAAAGCCAGAAAGTCCCCCCGGCTGGCGGGGCTCTCCATGATCCTGCGGACTCTCCATCAGGACTGGAGTAAGCAACCGAGCATCTGCGGCAATGTGAGCCCCAGATATCCTCCCCACTAGGACACTTTTCTAGTAACCAGCTCCAAACTTAATTATCCACTTATCTGAAGCAGACAGGGATTTCTGAAGCACTCTAGTGATCTGTACTGGTTCTTTGCACTGATTTCGTGCCCAGTCCCATGGGCCTCCTTTCTCACAAGTCTTCAAACGGCAATGTTCAAGCACAGGATGTGTACTGTTTACTATAAACAATTTTCTAACAAGGGTCATGAGGGCTGGGGATGTATCTCCATTGGTAGAGTGTTTGCCTAGCTTTCATGAATCCCTGGGTATAATCCAGCACTGCATAAAGCTGGGCGTGGTCGTACAAACCTGTAATCCCAGTACTAGGAAGGCAGGCAGAGGCAGGAGGATCAGAGATTCAGGGTCATTCTCAACTATAGAATGAGTTTGAACAATGAGCCCTAGCTACATGCGATTCTGTCTCACAAATAAAAAAACTAAAAAAAACATGAGACTCTTCTAAAGTATAGGAGTTCATTAAACTGCAGCCCACACATGATACAGAGAAAAACACTGAACATAAAGCTGCACACCATTTAACTAGGTAGATCCACAACTCATCATCACCTACACATCATCACCTACACATCACAAGTCAGCTGATTTGAAGATGACTCCAGTGGCTGCTGAGCCCACTTTTCACTCTGCTGACCCTGTGTTCTGTAACTTCTACCCTAGCACCAGACCCCTGTGTCCTCTTTGGGACAACTGTCTGCTAGGAGATGGGGTTTCTAGGAATGCATATGACCACATGATGCTGCAGTCACTTCAGGGGTCCTGTTGGCTCAGGAGGATGATATGAGGCTGGAGCAGAAGGCATGTTGCCCATGGGGTGTTGGTGGATAGCATGGGAAGGTTGGGCAGATCTGTTCCCTCCGTTTGTCAGCATCCTTCACCCTGTCTTCAGGAGCAGAGCTCTTGGTGGTGATGAGCCAAGTCTGTGTGCCCACCTTACCCTAGTCTCACAGAGGCCTCAGTGACTGGGACTCAAGCTACTGCAGACACCTCTTTGAAATTGACTAAGGTTCTCAGGAAGGGCTTTTCCCTGGTCCCTGAGCTGAAAAACAAGCTTCTTGGTTATAACTTGAAGACAGACTGCCTTCAAGGTGGGAAGGAGACTTCCCTGGCTCTGCCATTTTAGCGAGCTGCACCTGGAGCCAAGTTTAGAAAGACTTTACGCCTGAGAATTAGTCAGGTCTCTTTGCTTAAGCTATCTAGGATGCGATTCCTTCTCTGAAAGTTTCCTCACTCATCAACTCCTCACCTAATGCCCTCCCTGGTGTCTACCTAACCTAATCAAGAGATGACCTTCCTTCCTCTTGCTGTCTTTACTCCATATCCTCCAGCCATTCTTGACCCCTTCTGTCCTTTAAACTCAGGCTGACATCTAACTCTTCCCCTATTAGCATTTTAGCATTTCCCCATAACCCCTACCTCAAAGTCTCAACGTATTCAAAGTTGTGCACATTACTACAATCCATCCCATAATCATTTCCTAAGCATTATCAGTGCTCACTCTTGCTATCACTCTGTTCTTTAACCAAGATGTTTGAAACTTCTTGCCGAGAGAGAGAGAGAGAGAGAGAGAGAGAGAGAGAGAGAGAGGAAGAGTTCTCATTTGAAGTGCCTTATTGCTTTAAAAAAAGGGGAGGCACCCAATGTGAGACACATTAAGGATCCAAGGTATGTGTGTGTTTAAACAAATGCTGATATTTGAATTCTTGTTGTGACAGACAATGTGCTAAGCACCTTACACACACTTTTTTCACTAATACTTAAGCAACCTTATAAGCTAGATACTGATATCTCCCATTTAGAGAAGATGTGTTAAAGCTTTGATGTCACACTGTTGGCCAGTACACAGAGGCTGCAGGTCTGAGTCCAAAGGTCACTCTTATCATTTTTTGTACTCCGCCCACACACTGAGGACCAGGCGACTTCCTGGAAAGCTATGCAGAGTCCTTTGGAGTTACTCTACCAGTGCAATTCAGAACAGGTAGGTTAGCGTGTTAACTGGGCTAACTCAACTCTGCTACCTCCAACCTACAGCTGGATCACAGATGGCTCCAGTAGCTATGTCCATATAGTAGTATGTAGTATTAAATTATTTTATTAATAGTGTTAATGTCTATTTTAGACTTTCAAGATTAAATATGCTTGATTATTTTGTTTCCTAGTCCACAGTTATCTTAAATAAATAAATAAAAACTAGGAAAAAGGGCTAGGGATATAGCCCATTAAATGAGTAATTGCCCAGCATGCATGAAGCCCTGGGTTCAATCTTCAACACTGCAATAATATTGATAAGAATAGTAAAAACTTAGGAGTGACTATGACATGGGGCCAATCCCAGAAAACAGTGATACTGATAGAGTTAGAAGGAGCCTGAAAATCCATTAAAGAAAGACACTGGAACCCCAGACACACCCAGACCACTCCCTTTCCAGGCCTCTTCACTGCCTGACTCAGAGAACCTGCCCATCAGGGAGGCCAGCTGTGGATTCTCAAGGACAGCACTGTCATGGAGGTGTGTCCTCCAAGGCATGGGGTTAGTGGAAACGGCGACATCTCACTAAGCAGTGTTCTTTTCTATGACTTTTCAGTCTTTACAAATATCTACATTAGCCAGGAATGGTGGCGCACACCTTTAGTCTCAGCACTCCAGAGGCAGAGGCAGGCATATCTCTGTGAGTTCAAGGCCAGCCTGGGCTACATAGTGAGTTCCAGGCCAACTAGGGCTACAGGGGGGATCTAGCTCAAAAAAAAAGAAAAGAAAAAAAAAACACATCTACATTAGCAGGTTGTGGTTAGCATGCAGAAGAGAGAAATCACAAATTGGAGTCCAGCCTGAGCTATAGCTGTGTACATTCAATTCGAGTCTTTCACAAGTGGTAGCTAATAAATCACAGCCAATAAACCTGAGTTCACAATGTTGCACCTAGTACTTGATACCCAAATGTCCACTACATAGATAACAAATTCTAGTTCTTTCTGTAATGAACAATTGGACATGCTTACTATAAGCACTGTCTAGTTAGTACATTTTGTTTCGGGTATTGTTACAGAGAGATCATCCCCTGAAACAAACCTGTTTCATTTTCAGAAGAACCTGAGTCCCTTCGAAAGCACTAACCTCAACAAATCCGAGCAGATCAGAATGTGAATAAAAACAGGAAGAGCATCTTTAGAAACAGGCATACCGACAGGGGCAATAGGTGAAGAACAGAAAAATCAATGATCATGCCAAAAACCCAAAATGGTTATCTCAGGAGAGAACATATCTGTGGTAAATACTTTGACTCATCATGTTTTGGGGGGAGGGGAGCTGTATCAAGTTTTGTAGAAACACAGCAGCTAGCCTCCAAATGGCCCCTAAGATGATTTTGTTCCTTTGTTTTTTTGGGTTTTTTGGAGGGAGTTAGCAAGACTGGGGATTGACCCTTACACATGCCAGGCCAGAGCTCTACCCCAAGCTGAATCTCCAATCCTAAAATAATTCTTTTGCTTTTGCTTTCTTCTTTTTCCTTTTTTTTTTTTTCTCCTTTGTTATTTGAGTCAGGGTCTCATATAGCCCAGGCAGGCCTTGAACTTTCTATGTTTATATAGTTTCTAGATGTTTATATAGTTTCTAGAATCTTTAACCCATATCAAAATTTGAGATTATAGAGACAGAATGGGTTACATGATTCCTTAATCCCAGGCCAGGACAGGAGAACTCAAAGTTCAAAGCCATACTGCATACTGCATTAAAAAAAAAAAAACAAAAAAACAAAACACTGGTATAAATGTGCATCCATAAATCCATAGGCTACAAGAAACAAACCTCACCCAGGCATGGTGGCGCAGATCTTAATTCCGGCACTCGGGAGGCAGTGAGGTGGATCACTGTGAAATCGAGGCCAGCCTGGTCTACAAAGTGAGGTCTAGCCCAGCTGAGGCTACAGGGAAACCCTATCTCAAAAAAACCAAAAAAAATCTCTTTAAATAAACCTTGTTCTGGCATATATCTACCCAAGTTCCCAGATGATTATGAAATATGGACCTTCTCATTCATTTGATCAGTCTTAAATTTAATGTTTTAGTTTAAGTTCTGCCTAGCCAAGTTTTGTCTTGGAAAGAGTTTGTGTGCATGTCTGTATACATGTGTATGTATACATGCATGCTTTGTATACATACCCTACAGACATTTGGGAAGAAATTAGTGTTCAAAAGTATAAAAGCAACATGTTTGTTAAGGAAAATTAAAACAAAAGTAGGAAAAATAAAATCATACAAAAGAAAGCATAAGCTGAAAAACTCCACAGAACTACAGTTCACATTGTTATTTCTTTCCTTCCTATCTTTGTGCCTACCCAGGCCTGCTTGTTTTGTAAACAGGAGGAGCTCTTGTCAATGAAAAATGAATCAATGTTCAGTCCCAGCCTTGGCAACCTAAGTAAAAGCTTTGCGTGACTACAGTTTTCCTTTCAAGATTCATTCTCAGCCTAGAGTGGTAGTTGACATCTTTAATCCCAGCACTAGAGAGGCAGAGACAGATCTCTGTAGGCTTAAGGCCAGCCTGGTCTACATAGTGAGTTCCAGGTCAGTCAGAGCTCTCAAACAAACAAACAAACAAATTCATTCTCAGAGATACAGAAATGGCGGTTATAAGGATGTATGTTTGCTGAGTGTAGTAGCACACAACTTTAACCCAGCACTCAGGAGGAAGAGGCAGGCAGATCTCTGTGGGATGGAGGACAGCCTGGTCTACATAGCTCCAGGCCAGCTGGGTTATAGGGAGACCCTGTCTCAAAAAAGACAAAAAGAAATGTATGTTTGTATAAACACTTTAAGTGAGCTTTAGCAAAATACTTAACAAACTATTTTTTTCCAGCTCTTCCACACCAGAGCATACCACACCAGAGCAGCTGTTTCCAGGAATCCTTAAGACGACAGTTTCACCCTTAAGAGTCTAAACTGTATTTTACACTATTATTCAGCTAACACCAAAATATATTTCACTGTGAACAAATAACCATGTTCTTCTAATCACTTTATAAAACTGATAACTTTCTAAACATTTGCATCCTTCATTATCCAATGAGCCACAAAAATTTTGAATACAGTCTATGTACACATACATGTCTTAAGATTTCTAATTTTATTTCTCTAGTGAAGAAAGGAAATCAGTTAAAAAGAATCAGATGCCTCTGTCTTCAGCTAATAATGAGAAAAGCCATTATTAGTTGTATTACTACTGTTTTTATATACTATTTGATCCTCACAGCAGCATTAAAAGGTAATTTTTTTTTTTTTTTGGTCTTTTTGAGACAGTGTCTCCCTGTAGCCCCAGCTGTCCTGGAACTCACCATGTAGACCAGGCTGGCCTCAAACTCACAGAGATCCACCTGCCTCTGCCTCCTGAGTGCTAGGATTAAAGGCCTGCACCACCACGCCAGGCCAGAAGGTAATATTTTTTTTATTAAAGGCATGGTGGCGCACGCCTTTAATCCCAGCACTTGGGAGGCAGAGGCAGGCAGATCTCTGTGAGTTCCAGGACAGCCTGGTCTACATAGTGAGTTCCAGGACAGCTGGGGCTACAGGAAGACCCTGTCTCAAAAAGGAGGTAATATTACCTCCATTTTACAGATAAGGAGAACAGGGCTCAAAGAGGTAGTTTCCTTGCCTACGATCACCCAGCTCCTGCCCTCAGTTGGAGACTTGTCTATAACTTTTTGCCTTTTTTCCTTTCATACCACCCTATTGATTAAACACAGCTCCCGTGTTCCACCTGCTCCCCCAGGCCTCCAGATACCTACATGAAATTAGCTTTACAGGTCTTTGTACTCAAGATAACTGCAGTGTCAGCTGGACATGGTAGCGCAGGCCTTTAATCCCAGGACTTCTGAGGCAGAGGTGGGCAGATCTCCGTGAGCTGGAGACCAGCCTGGTCTACAGAGCAAGTTCCAGGCCAGCTGGGGCTGCAGCAGGGAGCCCGTCTCAAAAAGATAAAAAAAAGGAAAGAAAACTGTAGTGTCTCAGGACTGGCAAGTCAAGGTCAGTGCAGGAAGGAGTGAGGAAAGAAGGAATGACCCACCCCGGCCACTGTACCTACAGAGTGTGTAGGAGTCAAACGCCTTGCCTTGATTTGTTAAAATTTCATAGTTTCTTCCAGTTGTGGTAGTTCAAGTCTATAAGCCCAGCACTTGGGACATGGAGGCAGGAGGATCCCATGTTCAAAGTTAGCCTCTGCTACATAGCAAGACCCTGTCTATCCTGTCTCAAAAAAACAAAAACAAGAAAAAAAAAATCTTTCTTCCTGGGGAAAATGTTCAACTAAGAGTTAAAATATTCATAAAGCACACCACCCACCGTAGGGTAACTTCCTCCTGTTATTTAATCTTGTTCATTTCTCTGAAAGCTTGGTTCCTGGTCCAGCACTTTATTTCCTTAAAGGAGCCACAGCTGATTTTTTTCAATCAAACCATTCTGAAGGCCTTGCTCTTCCCTCTTAGTTGTGATGAGATTTCACACATCCTCACTCTGAAATGATCATTAGTTCGGATTCAGCTGACAGCCACAGAGCTCAACGTGCCAGACACAGTGTTTAGAGATTTCAGGTGCTTTTTCCCTTGAATGGCATTTCCTGTCTGGTAGACACTGAAGTTCAAGCTTAGAGTCCCTCCCACACAAGCTCCTCAGTCAGTAACTTAATCCAATAGTGGTTTCTGAAACCCAGCTAACCACTAGGTTGGTAATTCTTAAACCTAGCAGGTAGGGAGCCACCCTGCTGGTTTTGCTGTAAGTCCAGGAAGTAAATGACGTGAATAGCAATGTTTGTCACCATAGCTAACACTCATAACAGTGGACCAAGCACAGTACAATGGGATTTACAGGCAGCAACATATTGGGTTTCTCGTGCTTGGGTTAATGGTACCCAGGAATGTTCAAAAAGACAAATATTTCCCCCTAAAATGCCAACCCTGAGCAAAATCATTTCTATAGTTACATTTATCTCTCACAGTCCTGAGCAAAGAATGGTTAAACAAGATGCTCTAAGTATTCTGTAACTCTGAGCCATTCTGCACAGAAGCGCATCCATTACTCAGCAAATGTAACTGCTGACTCTGCAGTACAGAATCACACTGAGGCCTGAGGGGCCGTAATTCAAAATGGACAGGCATGGAGAGACTTGAAAAGTCATTAGCTTTTTTTTTCTTTCTTTTTTTTGGGGGGGGGGTCTTTTTGAGACAGGGTCTCCCTGTAGCCCCAGCTACCCTGGAACTTACTGTGTAGACCAAGCTGGCCTCGAACTCACAAAGATCCGCCTGTCTCTGCCTCTCAGAGGCTGGGATTAAAGACTTGTACCCAGCTGTTATTAGCTTTTAATGGAATCAAGTATTTAGTAGACTATTAGTAGAAAGTATTACAAGAACAAATCAGTAGATTCCAGGAACATTTTGGAACTAAAATTTTTTAAAGCTTTCTTTGTAAGAAGTAATGGTTATTCTTGGAAATAAGCCCAACAAGTTGACAGAATAGATTTAGATTATTTTTAATGTCTATTTTCAGAAATATCCACCTAGAGTTATTAAGTGATCTAAGCAAAAAGTACTAACCCTGTCAATAACTTTCTTGACACCATATAGTGATAAAGGTACAGCACACACTTGTTATGTACTGAGAAAAAGAAATGCTAACTTTCTAATTCTCAGAAACTAAAACAATGCAAAGTACAGTCAGTGGTAGAGTGCTTGCCTAGCATGCTCTGGGTTTCATCCCCAATATCACATGAAAAAAACCATTAAAATTAAAACAATATGATAATAATTATTATATAAAAGTAAAGAAGGGGGCTGGAGAGATGAATTAAAGGTTAAGAGCACTGATTGCTCTTGCAGAAGACCCTGGTTCGATTCCCAGCACCCATATGGCAGCTATGAACCCTCCTTCACTCCAGTTCCAGGGGAATCCAATGCCCTCTTCTGACCTCCATGGCATTGCATGACATGGTGCACTCATATACATGCAGGCAATATGCTCATACATGTAAAATTTTTTAATTAAAAAATAAAAATAAAAGTAAAGAAGATAGGTGGTTATGGTGGCTGTAATTTCAGCACTCAGGAGGCTCAGGCAGGGGAATTATCATGAGTTCAAGGCCAGCCTGGGCTACACAGTGAGTTTGAGGTCAACCTGGACTACAAAGTAAGACCCTGTCTCCATAATAAATAAACAAAATAACCCATTAGAAAGGATATTATTTAAAAGAATGGTGCATCTACTGATAAAAAAAAAAAAAAAAAAAAAAAAAAAAAAAAAAAACAAAAAAAAGAAAAGAAAAGAAACTGGGGCTGGAGAGATGGCTCAGAGATTAAGAACCCTGACTGTCCTTGCAGAAGATCCGGGTTCGGCTGGGCGTGATGGCGCACGGCTGTAATCCCAGCACTCGGGAGGCATAGACAGGCGGACCTCTGTGAGTTCGAGGCCACCCTGGTCTACAAAGTGAGTTCCAGGGAGACCCTGTCTCAAAAAGACAAAATAAAAAGGGGGGTTGGGCTGGAGAGATGGCTCAACGGTTAAGAACACTGACTGTTCTTGCAGAAGACCCAGGTTTGAGTCCCAGCATTCACATGGTAGCTAACAACTGTCCAGTTCCAGGGGATCCAACAGCCTCTTCTGTCCTCCATGGGCATTGCACTGCACAGGTCCACTTACCTACATACAGACAATACACGCATACACATAAAATAAAAATAATAAAATACTTTAAAAAGAAAAGAAGACCCAGGTTCGAATCCCACTACTCACATGGCAGCTAACAACTGTCTGAAACTCCAGTTCCAGAGGATCTGACACACTCTTCTGTCCTCCTTGGGCATTGCATGACACAGGTGCACTTACATACATGCAGGCAATGCACCCATACACATAAAAATAATAAAAATAGCCGGGCATGGTGGCACACACCTTTAATCCCAGCACTTGGGAGGCAGAGGCAGGCGGATCTTTGTGAGTTCAAGGCCAGCCTGGTCTACATAGTGAGTTCCAGGACATCTGGGGCTACAGGGAGACCTTGTCTCAAAAAGAAAAATAATAATAATAAGTTAACATCCATCTGTAATTTCCATTCCAGGGGATCTAAGAGCCCTCTTCTGACCTCCATGGGCATTGCCTGACACAGGTGCACCCACCTACGTGCAAGCATTACACTCATACACATTAAATAAAATATTTTTAAAAAACCAAGGCTGGAGAGGTGGCTCAGCAGTTAAAAGCACCACATCCAGTTGTTCACAAATGCCTGTAACTCCAACTCCAACCCTTCTTCTTGCCTCCGTGGATACCTGCACACATATGGCATACATACACGGCATACACACACACACACACACACACACACACACACACAGATATGTTTTTAAGATAATCTCTTTTTTGGGGGTGGTCTTTTTGAGACAGGGTCTCCCTGTAGCCCCAGCTGTCCTGGAATTCACTATATAGACCAGGCTGGCCTTGAACTCACAGAGATCTGCCTGCCTCTACCTCCCGAGTGCTGGGATTAAAGGCATGTGCCACCATGCCCGGCAAGATAATCTTTTTTAAAAAGCAGTATGGAGGTTCCCCCCAAATTAAAAATAGAATTACAAATGATCCAGCAATTCCAAGTCTATGTATATGTCCAGAAGAAGAATTTAAAGCAGGATCCCTAAGAGTTTGCTTTGGGTGTGATGGTACCATGCCTTTAAACTTAGCACTTGGGAGGCAGAGGCAGGCTGATCTCTCTGAGTTCAAGGCCAGCCACTGCTACATAGTAAGACTATTTCAAAAAAGAAAAAAGTGCCAAGAAGTTATTCACACACCCATCATAATAGTTAATCTAAGTGTTAAGTGAGTGAGCTAAAGGGTGTCCAGATCACTGGGAAAAGGCTTTTGTTTTGTTTCGGTTTTGTTTTTAGAGATGGAATCTCATTATGCAACCTAAGCTAGCATGAAACTATGTAGTTTGGGCTGACCTGGAACTCATGGCAATCCTCCTGGCTCAGCTTCTGAGTTCTAGGATTATAGGTATAAAGCATCATGCCCAGATCGTTTCTAGAGTATTTGTGAGGTTTCTGGAAGAAATTCACATTTAGGTTTCTCATTCCTCCCTCCCTCCCTCCCTCCCTCCCTCCCTTCCTTTCCTTCCTTTCCTTCTTTCTTCTTTACTTTGATATGCTGGAGATGGAACCCAGGGCCTTATCTCAAGTTAGGCAAGTGCTCTACCACTGAGACACACACCTAGCTCTGAGGTTAGCATTTGAATCTGTAATCTGAATCAAACAGATTGACCTCACGTGTGCAGTGGGTAGCATCCAATCTTTTGAAGGCCTGGAGAGAGCAAAGAGTGCAGGAATGGTGAACTTGCTCCTGGCTTGAGCTCAGACGTCTGAGCTCCTGGTTCTCAAGTCTTCAGACCCACAAGTGGACTTACACTTTCACTCTCCTGGTTCTCAAGCCTTTGGGTTTAGAAGCTACACCACTGGATTTCCTGCCCTTCCAGGTTGCAGATGATATGTTAGGGGATTTCTCAGCTTCATAACTGTATAAGAATACCTCTTAGTAAATCTGTTTCTATAAATCTGTATACACATGGGCCCTACTGGCTCCATTTCTATGGAGAACCAAAGCTAACACGCCTTTGTTCATGAAGTACTGTCTACAATAGCCCATGAGGTGGAAGCATCAATATGTAGATGGATTAACAAATAGTGTTCTATGCACATCATAGAATAGTACTGAACTTTAAAATGGAGGAAAAGTCTGCCAGGTATTGTGGTGCATGCCTTTAATTCAAGCACTTGAGAAGCAGAGGCAGATGAATCTCTGTGAGTTCGAGGCCAGCCTGGTCTACATAGCGAGTGCCAGGCCAGCTGAGGCTACAGGGAGACCCCGTCTCAAAAAGACAATTAATTAATTAATTAATTAATTAATTAATTAAATGGAGGGAAATTAAACTTGAAATATGATGCATGCCTATAATCCCAAGACTCAGGAAACTGAGACAGGGGGCTCGTGTGTCCCAGGTCAACCTAGGCTACATGAGACCGTGTCTCAAAAACAACAACAAAAATATATGTAAGATATAAAGAAAATTATTTCTCTCTCATACAAAATAGGTGTCTAAGCTTCTGAACACTGCTGGGCTAGGGAATGACCCCACTGCAATGATAATCTCCCGCATTGTGGTTTCCCACATTTTATAATCAATACATTTATATGCCTTTTCTCAAAAAGAAAAGGAAAGAAATGTTTAGAAAAGGGGGAAAAAATGAAAACGGAACAGAAAAACAAATGTCAATGAAGAGTTGTCATCATGAAAATGTTACCACGGAGCAGGTGAGAAATCAAATATGTTGCTTAAAATTTGTTTTAAAGGTAATGAAGCAAAGGGATAAGGAGACAGCCAAGGTGAAGAAACACACACTGGCGAGATTCAGAAAAGATGACATGGAAAAGGGAAGGAAATCCCTGCAGGCTGATGCACATAGCAGACACCACACTTGAAATCCGCTCAGCATGCACAAAGCCCTTCATTCAATTCCCAGAACCACACAAAAATTAATTTAAAAAAAGAAGAAAGCAAAAAGGAGGGGAGAGGGGGAGGCGGAGGGGGAAGGGAGAAGGGGGAAGAAGGAAGAAGTGGAGAGGGAAGGGGGAGGGGGAGGAAGAGGAGAAGGAGGAGGAGGAGGAGGAGGAGGAGGAGAAGGAGAAAGCCACAGCAGAACATACGCAAAAACTGTAAACAGGCCAAGTGTAAAAACCACAATACGGAGCACAGGAATGAAAAATGAGAAGCGTGTAGAAAACGAAATAGAAACACAATAAAACGTGTTCTGAGACAAAAGTAAGAAAGTAGGCACAGCAAGTCAACATCTGCAAAGTAAGAAAACCTGACCAAGATAACATAAATAATGGAAGAAAATACACAGAGAAATATTTTAAGAAAGTTTTAGGCGTGCCGAGCGTGGTGGCGCACACCTGTAGTCCCAGCACTTGGGAGGCAGAGACAGGCGGATCCCTGTGAGTTCAAGGCCAGCCTGGTCTACATAGTGAGTTCAGGTCAGCTGGGGCTACAGGGAGACCCTGTTTCAAAAGAGATCAAAAACAAAAAACAAACAAAAGAAAAAAAAATAAGTTTTAGGTGTTTCTCATTTCCGTGGCAAAGCAAAGGGATGAAAACATAGGAAGAATATGCCATAACATAATTAATAAGGTGCGTTTAGTATGTATAATCAAACAGCAACCGGAAAAAAGAACATTTCAAGTGCCATTGGAAAAGTTACCAAAACTAATCATAAAGAAAAATCCAGTGCGAGGACATAGGAAGACTTCAAATACTGTTCTCTGTGTTCAATCTTTATTCTTCTTCTCCCCGCCCCTTTTGGTCTTTTTGAGACAGGGACTGCCTGTAGCCCCAGCTGTCCTCGAACTCACTATGTAGACCAGGCTGGCCTTGAACTCACAGGGATCCACCTGCCTCTGTCTCCCGAGTGCTGGGATTAAAGGCATGGGCCCCCACGCTTGGCAATTCTTATTTTTTAAGATATCTTATTCATTCCATTTATTTTGTGTGTGCCCTTGTGAATGCACCACAGTGCACATATGGAGGTCACAAGACAACTTATAGAACTTGGTTCTATCTAGTGGGTTCTGGGGACTGAAATCAGGTTGTCAAGCTTGGCAGAAAGTGGCTTTATCCACTGAGCCATTCTGATAGACCTGGGCTCAATTTTTTAAGAACAGAAAACAAAAGGAATGTACCGTGTAGAGATGTTGAGTCTCTTTGAGACAATTCTTGAGTCAAAGGGGAAATGAAAAACTTGATACTTCAGGGTAACTGAAATACTAGTAATGAAAATACTAAAAGCTAATTGGGTCTATAAATAAAACAATCAGAATCTCATGTACAGGATCGCCTATAACCTTAGAAAACATTTATGAGGTCTTTTAGTTTTGTTTTACTGTTCTGCTTTGTTTGAGGGTAGGTGATCCAGGGCCTTACTGTGTACCTTACACTGCCTCGAAAGTCAGCACAAAGCACAGGCTGGCCTCAAACTTGTGCCAGTTCTCCTGTTTCAGCCTCTCAAGCATTGGAATAACAAGCATAAACTAACATGACAAAATATTAGGTTTATTTTTGCTCATTTGTTTCCTAAAGAAAACAGAAAAAAAATGATAGACAAAAATAGAAATTAATAAACTAAGAAATGAAGAAAGGACTGGGGGTACAGCTCAGGGTAGAGTACATGCCTAACATGAGTGAGCCCTTGGATTCAATCCCCAGCACTGCCTCTGTATGCACTCCCCCTAAAAAGTAGAAATAAATTTCAAAAACAGATTTTTAAAAGAAATAGACAAAATTTAGCTATCTGTGGTGGTGCACACCTTTAATCCCAACACCCGGGAGGCAGAGACAGGCAGCTCTCTGTGAGTTCAAGGCCAGCCTGGTCTACATAGTGAGTTCCAGGCCAGCTGGGGCTGCAGGGAGACCCTATTTCAAAAAGATCAAAAAATAAAATAAAATTTAAATTTTTTGGGGGGTTTTTGAGACAGGGTCTCCCTGTAACCCCAGCTGGGCTGGAGCTCACTATGTAGATGAGGCTGGACTTGAACTCACAAAGATCCGCCTGCCTCTGCCTCCCGAGTGCTGGGATTAAAGGTGTGCGCCACCACGCCCGGCCCTTTAAAAATTTTAAAAATAAAAAAAATAGACAAAACCTTAACTAACAAATCAAGAGAGGAAAAAAGATATCTATCATGAAGGCACACAAAATAAATGAAGTAAGCAAAACCATCAAGAGACAGAAGAAAGTAAACATTTAAAAATTGACTTTGCTCAGTTTCAAATAAGCAAGACATACTAATTTTATGAATTAGTTTAAGAAATTATTTAGTGAAAATGCTTAAGATGCAAAAACATCCAGGTGTGGTGGCACACGCCTTTAGTCCCAGCACTGGGGAGACAAAGGCAGGCAGATCTCTGTGAGGCCAGCCTGGTCTACATATTGCAGGTCAGCTGGGGCTACAGGGAGACCCTCTCTCAAAAAAGACCAAAAAAAAAAAAAAAAAAGATGCCAAAACTAAACAAATCAACTATAGAGAAGAGACTGAGAAGGTGACCAAATAGTTCACCACTCAAAAGCATACAGTCTGGTTTCACAGGCAGTTCTCCTAAGCCAATGGTTCTTTAAACATTGTAGGAACCCAGTTTGTGCACCAGACCAATTGAATCAGTGCCTCTGGGGGGTTATCAACAGTCTTTCTGCTCCCCAAATGAGTCCAATGTATAGCCAAGCTTGGGAACCACAATTCCAATTTGTTAAACACATTTACAATGCTAATAAGATGCTCCCCTGCATGGAAAACTTCTAAATTAGTAATTTTCAAAGTAAATTATTTCTTTGTGCTATGGACTGAATGTCTGTGTCCATCCCAAATTTCTAGGCTGAAAACAAATTCCCACCTCAATAGTATGAAGCAGAGGAGTTTTGTTTTTTTTCCCTGTCTTTTTTGAGACAGGGTCTCCCTGTAGCCCCAGCTGGCCTGGAACTCACTATGTAGACCAGGCTGGCCTTGAACTCACAGAGATCTGCCTGCCTCTGCCTTCCAAGTGCTGGGACAACAGGCATGTGCCACCACACCCGGCAAACAGAGGAGTTTTTAGGGGATTAGTACATCATAGGAATGGAGCCCTAATGGGTGGGATTAAGGTCAGTAAAATACCTGAGGAACCTGACCAGTCCCTTCCACCATAGTCGGATGCATAGCACACAGGACCAAACCTCAACCATCCACACAGTCCGCTCAACCTTGATCTTGGCATTCCTAGATTTCAGAACTGTGAGCAATAAATTCTTGTTCATAAATTACCCAGCCTAAGCAGCAGGAAAGACTAAGATACTTTGCAATATTACTGCCAATACTAGTACTTTTTGTATATTATTTTGTAATATTACCGTTAACAGATTACTTTGTAATAATATCAGTGAATTATAAAACTGTGGTCAAAACATGACAAACATAGGACATACACCAAAAAGAAAACCATAGTCCAATATCACTAATGACTATCAATGAAAAGGGGATTACGTTGCCCGCAAATAAAATCCAGCACTGCATTGCAATAATAATGTTCCAACTGGGTTTCATTCTGGTAATGTAAGTTGTAGTATAATATTAGAAAACCTATTCATAGAATTGACCATATTACAAGATCTAGGGGGAAAAGTAATCAATATGATTATCTCTATACTTGCTAGAAAAGCATTTGATAAAAATTCAGTATCTTCTTTTTTTTTTTTTTTTTTTTTTGGTCTTTTTAAGACAGGGTCTCTCTGGAGCCCCAGCTGTGCTGGAACTCACTATGCAGACCAGGCTGGCCTTGAACTCACAGATATCCACCTGCCTCTGCCTCCCAAGTGCTGGGACTACAGGCGTGCGCTACCACGCCCAGCTCAGTATCATTTTTAATCACATCCAATTATATGTGTGTGTGTGAGAGAGAGAGATGTCATAGGACAACTTGCAGAAGTCGGTTCTCTCCTTCTACCACATGAGCTCCTGGGATTGAACTTTGGTCTCAGGTCATCAATCTTGGTGGCAAGTGCTTTTTTACCTGCTGAGCCATCTCACTGGCTGCAGCATCATTTCTTGTTTAAAAACACTCACTAAGGCTGGGTATGGTGGCACACTTCTCTAACCACAGCACTAGGGAGACAGAGGCAGATCAAGTCCAGACTGGTCTACATAGTGAGTTCCAGGTCAGCTAGTACTACAGGAAGATCTTGTCTCAAAAAACAACTGCAACAAAAACACACACACAAAAAAAAAAACCCTGCTCATTAAGGGGCTAGAGAGATGTCTCAGTGGTTAAGAGCACCAGCTGCTCTTGCAGAGGACCTGGGCTTAGTTTCCAGCACCCACATGGCAGCTAACAACTGTCTGTAACTCCAGTTACAGACGGGGGATCCCATGTCCTCTTCTGGCCTCTGTGGGCACTGCACACATGTGGTACACTTACATACATGCAGGCAAAACACTCATACACATAAAAATTTTAAATGCTCACCAAAACATTGATAGATGGATGAAAATGATCTCTTCCCCAACCATAAGTAAGAGGACAGGGTATCTCCTTTCCGCTCAGAGCTTTTAAAACCTCTCACAGCCTTCTCAAGCACATGTTCCCAGACCTCTCCAGTACTGACCTCTCCATGTCTGAATCTCAGCTCAAATGTCACCTCCATTGAGCAACCTCGTACAACCATTCAGTGGAAGTAGCTCAGTCTTCCAGATTCATTTCCTTGTTCTTACCCTCTGTGTAGACCATGAACTCCGGAGAAGCACAATCTACCCTGGTTGGGCACCACCAGATTCCCAGCCCCACATCAATGTCTGGCTGTAGAAGAAGGGTAGCCGGAGGGACAGGGGGAAGAAGGGAAGGAGGGAGGGAGGGAAAGAGGAGAGAGAGACAGAGACAGAGAATACTAAACTATAAACAGACTAGTAGTGAGCAATTCAGAGGCTTATTTATGAAAAATGAAATACTTGTGGGGTTTTATTTCAAATCAAGCAAAGCTTCATCTGCAACATCCACACTGCCCTATGATGTATTACGTCTCCATCGCTCCAGGGTCTTTTGTTTGTTTCATTTTACCTAAACCAATCTGCTTTGAAGCATACAATTTTCATAGCTACTTTTCTTCTTAAAAGTAGCCATAAGGATAGCTTACCTTTGATCTAGGGAAATTCTGGTTTTCCTTCCCCACCCTTCACTTCCTTTGAGACCAGTCAAAGGCACTTCAGTATTCCAACAGTGGGTTTTTCTGTTTGCCAGCCACAGGGTGAGAGTTTGTATGCTAGATCAACACAAAGCTTTGGACAGGGATATGACTAGCATGTACCTGGTGTAACATGCCAAATGTCTCTCCTACACTCTGGGCCTGCTAGGTTATTGAATCTCAAGGTAGTTAAGTGTAATGAGGAAATGTGGCAGTGAAGTGTGTCTGGGCACCAGCATTACTGATGTACTGGGTCCTGGCCTTCTGTTAACATAACTAGAGCTGTCCTCAGTTTGGGAAAGGTTGCTAAGACTGAGTTTATTTCTACATCATGAGAGAGACAGAGAAGGCTGAGATCTTGTAAGTGCCTACATGTGGTCTCGTACCTAATACCCCTGGGACAGTCCTGCATGGGCATGCCACCAAGGCAAAACATCAAAATCCACCAATACTCACCTTTTTGTTTTGTTTTGCTTTATTTTCAGCACTAGGGATTACATCCAGCCTTTTACCCAATTTTTTTGTTTTTTTTATCTTTTTGAGACATGGTCTCCCTGAAGTCCCAGCTGGCCTGGAGCTTGCAATGTAGACCAGGCTGACCTTGAACTCACAGAGATTCGCCTGCCTCTGCCTCCAGAGTGCTGAGATTAAAGGCATGCACCACCACGCCCATCCATTCCCCATTTTTTATGCCTGCTCTAACCACTCCTTTGTCCTCGCTTACCTACCTTAGTTTTATATACTTATAAGAAAATTACAGATATCAGTGCACTTTCCCCAAAATATTAAAGAAATTAGTGAATCATTTTTTTCCTGTAGTGCTAGGCAAGGACTGTATGAACTAGAATTTAATATTTGCTTACAATCTTACATAAATTTAACATATCGCTCAAAATGGAGGTAAAACTGCCATCAGATGGCCCCCACACTGACTCTGCCCCCGCCTCCCTCCAGCAGCGGCCAGGGGATTATCCGAAAGAACCAGAGCAGCTGAGGAAGCTGTTGGTGGTCTGAGCTTTGAAACTACAGATGATAGCTTAAGAGAACACTTTGAGAAATGGGATACACTTAGAGACTGTGTGGTTAATGTGAGACCCACCCCCCAAACAAAACGTTCCAGGGCCTTTGGTTTTGTGATTTACTCTTGTGTTGAAGAGGTGGACGCAGCAATGTGTGCTCGACCACACAAGGTTGATGGGCCAAAGAGAGCTGTTTCTAGAGAGGATTCTGTAAAGCCTGGTGCCCATTTAACAGTGAAGAAAATTTTGGTTGGTGGTATTAAAGAAGACATGGAAGAATATAATTTGAAAGACTACTTTGAGAAGTATGGAAAGATCAAAACTATAGAAGTTATGGAAGACAGGCAGAGTGGAAAAAAGATTTGTTTTTGTAACTTTTTTTTTCTTTGTCTAATAGTCTTGTTTCTTCTTTATTATTTCTTTTAAAACCTTGTTATTGCATATACAGTTAAGAGAATGATCAAACAGGGACATGAATCCTGCTTAGATAAAATAAAGTCAGTTTCTGTTGTGCCCCCATCTTGTAACTTTTGATGATCATGATACAGTTGATAAAATTGCTGTTTCAGAAATACCACACTATTAATGGGCATAATTGTGAAGTGAAAAAGGCCCTTTCTAAACAAGAGATGCAGTCTGCTGGATCACAAAGAGGTCGAGGAGGTGGGTCTGGCAACTTTATGGGCCACGGAGGAAACTTTGGAGGTGGTGGAGGTAATTTTGGTCGTGGTGGAAACTTTGGTGGAAGAAGAGGCTATGGTGGTGGCAGCAGAGGTAGTTATGGAGGCGGTGATGGTATATATAATGGATTTGGAGGTGATGGTGGCAACTGTGGTGTGGTCCTGGTTACAGTAGTAGAGGAGGCTATGGTGGGGGTGGACCAGGATATAGAAACCAAGCTCATGGATCTGGTGGTGGTGGAGAAGGATATGATGGTTACAATGAAGGAGGAAATTTTGGTGGACATAATTATGGTGGTTGTGGGAATCATAATGATTTTGAAAATTATAGTGGACAACAGGAATCAAATTACAGACCCATGAAGGGGGGCAGTTTGGGTGGAAGAAGCTCAGGCAGTCCCTATGGTGGTGGTTATGGATCTGGAGGTGGAAGTGGTGGATATGGTACCAGAGGGTTTAAAAACAGCAGAAAAGGGCTACAGTTCTTAGCAGAAAGAGAGCGAGGAGTTGCCAGGAAAGCTGCAGGTTACTTTGAGGCAGTCGTCCCAAAAGCATTAGCGGAACTGTAAAAATCTGCCACAGGAGGAACGATGATCCCTAGTCAGAAAAGTTACTACAGCTTAAACAGGAAACACTTCTTGTTCAGGACTGTAATAGCCAGAGTTTGCAAAAAGTGAAGCTATTGATTAATGCAATGCAGTGTCAATTAGGTGTACATTCCTGGGGTCTTTTAAAATAAATAAATAAATTTTACATACGATGAATTTAAGTGTATATTTGCTGAGTGGACACAAATGGACACATGTAAGGCAAACTCCTTAAAATAAAAAACAATATTATTCCAAAAGGTCCCCACTACGCCTTCCTAGTCGATCTGCCCTTTTATGCCTTCGATGTATGCCATTATCTTCTGATATCCCACCATAATTCTGTTTATTCTGGGATTTTATATAAATGTAAACATAAACTATGCTCTCCTATGCAAGATTTCCTTTGCTCAGAATGTTTCTGAGGTGTTTCCATGTTGTTCCATATCAGTAATTTATTTTTATTGGTGTGTGATCTGATGCATAAAATAGACCACTGTGCATTTATTCATTTTTTATTGATGTACACATTTCCAGTTTGGGGCTTATAAGTAAGGCTGCTCTGAGCATTTTTCAGACGTGCTTTGTTAACATGTATGTTTTCCTCTTTCTGGATTATAAATTGTAACATACATTATACTGGTAAACTGTGGTATTTAAACTTTTGAAAAGTAGACTCTGGGAGTAAGGAGGGCTCTCCTATCCCAGACTCCAACATGTTTACTTCAAGTGTTCTCCAAAAGTTCTCCAAAACACCTTTTCCTGGGGCAAGCTGGCCCCTAACTGTGACAGGGAGGGAAGAGAACAGCAAAACAACCCAAGAGTAAAAACACTCACTGTGTCCTTGAGAACAGCTAGAAGGTGAACCATTTCTAACAGAGTTTATTACTATTGTTTATACCATAACATAAAAATGCCTACAGTGGGAACCAGAAGCTAGAGAGTTATCTACGAATAAAATGGAGAGGACCCTCTGCATGACTCTCAACCAGGAATTCCAGCTGGCTGCCTCCGCAGGGGCCAAGGAGAGGAGTTTCCCCAGTCAATTCCTACTGAATGTTCTGAGCACCTGGTTTGATGGTGTTTTGCTATCTGCCTCTTCTGTTACTATTTTTTCTTTTACTTTTGCTTACTATATACTTAATAAACTCACCCAGTCAAAACCAAGATGTGGATATTGTTAACTGTTTTCTAGACTGTACAAAACACAAGCATAGGGGCTGGAGAGATGGCTCAGCAGTTAAGAACACTGTTCTTGCAGAAGACCCAGGTTTGAATCCCAGCACCCACATGGCAGCTAACACCTGTTGGTAACTCCAGTTCCAGGGGATCCAACAGCCTCTTCTGTCTTCCTCAGGCATTGCATGATACCAGTACACTTACTGACATGCAGGCAATACTTGCATACACATAAAATAAAAATAATAAAATGTTTAAAAAACAAAACAAAACAAATAACAACAACAACAAAAAAATACAAGCATAACTCGGGGCATGGCATGCACATCTTTAATCCCATAATTCGGGAGGCAGAGGCAGGTGGATGTGAGATCGAGATCTACATAATGAGTTCCAGGCAGGCTGGGTCTAGGGAGACCCAGTCAAAAAAAACCCCAAAACCCACAAGTGTATGCTTTGTTTTATAAGAAACTCCCAGACTTCCCCAAAAGGCCGTATATTTTACATTCCTGCCCTTAATATTTGAAGGTTCTCTTTTTTCTTTTTTTTTTTTTTTTTTTTTTGAGACAGGGTCTCCCTGTAGCCCTAGCTGGCCTGGATTCACTATGGAGATCAAGCTGGCCTCTAACTCACAGAGATCTGCCTGCCTTTACCTCCCAAGTGCTGGGATTAAAGCCGTGTGCCACCATGCCCAGCCACCTTATCCGAAGGTTCTAATTGCTCTGTCACTACATCCACAATTTGGTACTGTCAACTTTTTTAGTTTTGGTTATTTTGGTGAGTGTGTAAGCAGTTTTTATTTAATTTTTTTAATGTAACTTTTTTTCTAATTTTTATTTATTATTTTTATTTTATGTGTATGCATGTATTGTCTGCATGTAGGTAAGTAAGTACACAAGTGTCGTGCAATGCCTGCGGAGGTCAGAAGAGGCTGTCGGATCCCCTGGGACTAGAGTTACTGACAGTTGTCAGCTGCCATGTGGGTGCTGGAATACGAACCTGGGTCTTCTGCAAGAACAACCAGTGTTCTTAACTGCTGAGCTATCTCTCCAGCCCCAGCAGTTTTTATTTTTAATTAAAATATTCTTTACAAAGTGCTTGCAAAAGACAAAAAATTAATAAAATGTGAAAAAAGCACAAAAATCAAAGTGAAGAAAGATTAAGAGTCCATAAAAATCATAAAGTCAGGAAGCACTAGTTATAAATGCAGGAAGTGAATGCTTCATGATTATTAAAGGTGGTTCACTTGATTAGACTTGGAACCTCTTGTGGGCAAAGAAAGAAGAAAACCTGCCCAATTGTGAGATATATGCTTGTCAATAAGGAAAACACAGCTGTTACCCCATCCTTGGTTCTTAAGGGATCACCTTTGTTGACTCTCATAAAGAAGACACTGTAGCCATGCTCTTAAAGATTCTGTATCAAATTTCTTTTAAAAACAAACAAAAAAACCTTCTACCCCCTCCAAGGCATGTGAGAGTATGTGACTCCAGAGTAGCCCCATGGGATAAAACACAACACAAAATGAAACATCACCTCTGAGAACAGAGCTGAGACCATGCAAATCACCTTTCCTAGTGTTCTGTAGTGTTCTGTCTGATTTTTTCCCTATCAGAACTCATTACTTCAGAGAGAGAGAGAGAGAGAGAGAGAGAGAGAGAGAGAGAGTGTATGTTTGTGCATGTGACTGTGGGTGCGCACATGCCACAGTGTGCATGTGGAAGTCAGTCATCACCTTCTTCCTTGTTTGAGACAGGCTCTCTTGCTGCTTTGCTGTGGCACACTGGGCTAGCTGGCCTTTGGGTGTCCAGGGATTCTCCTGCCTTCTCCTCCCACCTTGCTGCAGGGGCACTGGGATTGCAGGTGTATGCTACTGTACCAGCTTTATGTGAGTTCTGAACTCAGGTCGTCATGCTTGGCATGTCTTTCTTTCCTATTTACATGTATGTGGTGTGCCTGCTTGTCTGTATGTGCACCACACATGTGCAGGTGCCCACAGAGGCCAGAAGAGGGTGTCAGATCCCCTGGAACTGGAGTTCCAAGTAGTCGCGAGCTGCCAGATGTAGGGACTGGGAACCAAACCTGGGTCCTCTGCAAAAGCAGCAAGCACTCTTAAGTACTGAACCATTTCTCTGGCTCCTGCTCATGCATTTTTTTACAATTGATCTCAAAGATTCTGTGCATATAATCACTTCCTCCCTGACTAGATTATGAATTCCTCGATGGCAATGACAGTGTCTACATTTCAGTCAATAGTACATGTGGACTAAGTTGCTGGTCGAGGCTGGGAATGCAGCTCGAGTGTTTGCCTAGCATGTCTAAAAGGTCCTGGGTTTCATTCCCTAGCACTGGAGAAAGAATCTATAGTAGAGAAAACATTACATTAGTATAAGCATCGTGCTACTACCCATGTGTAGTGTATTAAGTTACATTTATGTAGAAGACAGAACTTATAGCAGGACATCATAGCACATGCCTATGATCCTAGTACTTGGGAAGGAAGGCAGGATGAGCACGAGTTCAAGGCTAGTCTGGACTACATAGCAAGATCCTGTGGCAAAAAATAAATAGAATTTACTGGGTGTGCTGGTGCACACCTTTGATCCCAGCACTCAAGAAGCAGAGGCAGCAGACCCCTGTGAGTTCAAGGTCAGCCTGGTCTACACAGAGTTCCAGACAAGATAGTACTACATAGTGAGATCCTGTCTCAAAAAAAAACAACAAAAATAATAATAAAAAGAAATAGAATTTGGTTTTTAAAGCTAGAAAACCATTGAAACAAATATAGAACTCCATAAATCTATAACAGATACCTAAACATAATGCCTTTTAGGAATTATTATTTTGCATCTCCAATTTATGGTTTGGGTTTTTTTTTTTCCTAAATGAGCCCTTAATCATTTGTCTTTTAAAATATTATTTTTAATTTCCTTCTTTAATTGCTTTAGAATGTATAGTATGCAATGGGAACCCATTCAACATTAACTACTATGATATCCCTGCCTCACTAGAATGACAAGAGTCCCTGAGGCAGACACCAAGAACCGACATTTCCTGTACTCTCTCCCTTCCCTATCTTTGCTGAAGAAAGTATCAAAATCAACATCTCAATTTCCAAGATGCTTTGATGACTTCAGGTAGTCATATAACAAACACTTTTGGCCAATGGAACACAATAGAAGTGTACTAATACCTCTTATTTCTCTTCCCCAACCTTCCAGCCTGATACCTAAAAGCAACAGCTGGCTGTACCAGAGCCATATGTGCCCACTGGACAAAGGCTTTCAGTGAGGGATGGCAGAATGGTGAGGCTAAGAGGGAGTCTGTGTCCAGAATGACTGAGACCTGGCTGTGGATTTGCTGCTGTTGTGGGCAGCATCTAAAATGGTTCCCAGGAACCTAAACTGTTGCCATCCACATCTTTGGGTAGTGGTCTTCAAAAGAGAATCAGGACCTGTGTGATAATAGCACAGAAGTGAAATGGATCTTAGGCTCTCGTATAGCCCAGGCTGGCCTTGAACTTGCAGCAATCCTCCTACCTCAGCTTCCTGAATGGTGGAATTACAGCCGGAGCCACCACACCCTGTGAGGTTGTTTCTGATACTGGATTATAAAAGGGTTGCAGCTTGCGCTTGGCTGTGTTGTTTTGTTCTGACGGGGAAAGCTAGCTGCCATCCTAAGAGGACCATCAGTGAAGAGGCCCCTGTGGAGAGAAACTGAGACAGCCTGCCAAAAGCTAATGCCTGCTTGCCAGCCAAGCATGAATCTGAGCCACTATGGCAGTGTGTCTTCCAGCCCTTTTCAAGCTCTCAGATGACCACCAGCATCCACCAGCAACCTTGCCAGACTCCCTGAGACAGAATGGCTTAGCCAAGCTGCCTTGAATTCTTGAACTACAAAGAACATTAGAGATAATAAATGATCATTGTTCAATTCATTAAATTTTGGGGATTATTTATTATGTAACTTTATGTAACAAATATATCAGAATTCTTATGTAAGTTGAGTTTGTAAAAGTGTTAGTTGAGTAATTTTTAAAATTTGCAGTCAGATATCCCTAACTGAAAAACTATCCCTGGAAATTAAGGAGAAAAAAGCAACTATAAAAATTTCCCAGTCTAGCAATTTATCCTTAAAAAGCTGTATTTAAACTACCATAGTGTGTGCTTAAACCCAAGGCCCTGGCTTCAATCCCTGTACCACAAAGACAATACCCCAAATGATGTTAAATTTCAGTACTAATTTAAGGAACAAAATGGGAAAAATAAACCACCTAAACTCTAGCCCCACTTCTGTCACTGTTTGCTCTTAATACTAGCAAGTCAACTTGGTGGGAGATTGTTTTCCATTTGAATGACAAGAGAGGTAGACAAATCCTATAGTTCCCTTTAATTAGAAGAATTCATTGGGGTATTTTTCAAGATCCCTGATAATTAAGGAAGGAAAAATACTACCTTATTATAAAATCAAGTGTACTGGAGCTCAAGGTCAGCTTGGCCTACAACATGAGTTCCAAGACAGCCTGAATTACAGTGAGACCTAGACTCAAAAATTTTTTTATTAGTGGAATATACAATACTAGAAAAATGCAGGGAAATTGGCACTCCCGTACTGTTGATTGAGACATAAATTGATTAAATGCTCCTAGAAAGCAATTTGGTACTGTGTCAACCTCCCTTTATCATAACAGAAAATAATAGCACTATATAAAGGTGGAACAAACAGCATCATTACAAATTATGTTAAGTTTTCAATGTAATGAAATACATTTTCACGTTAAGAGAAAAATTAAAAAGAATAGAAATATAGTTTCCTCTTCCCTTTCTTTTTGTATTTTCCCAGTTCTTCATAAAAAAACATAATTTTCAAGCTTTAAGGTGTGATTAAAGAAGTCAAAATTCAAGGAAGAATATATGAGACATGAAAAAAAATTAATGAGAAGAGAAAAAAACAGGAGGATGGCTTTAGGCAGATTTTAAAAAGCCCAGGATTCACTGGGTCATTATGGGTTGGTCAAAGGAAGATGTCTACAGTAAGACAAGTTAGTGCAAGAAGAAGCAGTTGATGAGGCTATGACTTAGAAAATTGGATCAGGAAATAACCAAGCAGATGGCACAGACCCAAGTGGAATGGAGGGTATAGTATCCTAAGTGACAAGGCCAATGGGAAGTAGAAAATGAAACGTTCAACAGAGTGTAAGAAAAGTGGTGCTCATCCCAGTGGTAGTGGAAGGACAAGACTGCCATAAGCCTGTTGTCGGTGCTGAGCCGTAAGCACATGTGTTCATCTGTGACAAAGTCATGCACAAAATCAAGGATTTTCTTTTCCTCTTAAAAGTGTGGCGAATAAAAACCAGGTTATTGCCGGGCGTGGTGGCACACGCCTTTAATCCCAGCACTTGGGAGGCAGCGGCAGGAGGATTTCTGTGAGTTCAAGGCCAGCCTGGTCTACACAGTGAGTTCTAGGACAGCTGGGGCTACAGGGAGATCCTGTCTCAAAAAGACCAAAAAAAAAAACCCAGGTTATACAAAATTGGAAACATTGTAAGGTTTTTGCTTTTGTTTTAAGGGCAACAAGCTTTTACTGAGAAGAGTAACTGTTCCTTGCAGCAGGAAGGGTCTGGAAAAGGAGTTGCCCAGGTTTTCTATTCTAATTAGAATTGTTAGAGTGTCGCTTCATGGTTATTGAGCATAAAAGGGACTGAATATCATGTCCAGCACTGGTGTTCAATCCCTTGGAGCTGATTATGGTAAAGACCAATGGTGAGAGTGGACAGTAATGCCCCCAAGAAGTGTGCCTGATTTCAAAGCTGCACCAACTTGGTAGAGTTGTAGGAAGGAAAGTCTCCAAGGAGTTCGAATACAGGCATTTTCCCTGTCTTCTCACCAAATTAAAATTAATTTATCGATTGTGAATTATTTATTAATTTCTACTATGAAAACCTTATAGTTCAGTATCTTTAGGAAGTATGACAGAGCCAAGCATAATGACATGTCTGTAATCCCAGCACTCAGGAGGCTGAAGCAGGAAGATTCCAAGTTCCAGACCAGCCTAGATTACATGGGGAGCCCCTGCCTCAAAAGAAATTTAAAGCAGGGCGTGGTGGCGCACGCCTTTAATCCTAGCTCTAGGAGGCAGAGGCAGGCAGAGCTCTGTGAGTTCCAGGCCAGCCTGGTCCACATAGTGAGTTCCAGGCCATCTGGGACTACAGGGAGACTCTGTCTCAAAAAGACCAAAAAAAAAAAAAAAAAAAGAAAAAAGAAAGAAAGAAATTTAGAGCATTAATTAAACAATCTGTTCCCTGAAAAGGCTAAAGAAAGTAAATAGTATTTCAGTACTCCAGGTGAACCTACCTGATCCTGACAAACCAGGTAGATGGAGAGAAAAAGAGAAAAAGCGAGAGAAGAGAGCTGGGCTCTGCCTCAGGCATCAGGACCACCAGGACAGGAGTGAGATAGAGAGGAGGAGACAGACAGTCAAGGTCATAAGAATGACAAAAATCCTGAGAGGGAAGGGCACAGAGAGATGGAGACTGTGAGGGCAGTCAGAAGACCCAGGGGGTCTTCAAGCTGGAGAGGTCAACACTGTGATGTCAGGACAGGGATGGTCATTGTCAAGAGACAGATGATCAATGTGATCTGAGAAAGACTAGCTTTCTTTTTTCTCCCTGTAGCCCCACTGGCCTGAACTCACTATTGTAGACCAGGCTGGTCTTGAACTCACAGAGATCCACCTGCCTCTGCCTCCCAAGTGCTGGGATTAAAGGCATGTGTCATCACGCCCAGCCCCAGAAAGATTATTCTTAAGCAACTGCAGACCAGGACTGCTCCTCAGATCAGAATGGGAAAAAGCAAGCTCTTGAAGGCATGTTGATGACAGTAAAGATGGCCAGGCAGAACAGTGGAATTCTCCTCATTGTGTCCCTCCTCCAGCTCCTCCAAGATGAAGTAAAAGACTGAGACCAAGAAAAGAGAAGGTGAAAAGGGGCTGGAGCTAAGAAGGAAAGAATCTCTGTACTGTACGAAGGCTGATGAAGATGACTGTACCACAATATAGGAAGTCTCAAGAAAATGAAGTCAGACTGGTATCACACTGAAGGATTATCATACCGGTGTTTCAACCAAATTAAATTGGATTATTTAATGGTATTTCTTCATAACACAAAAAGCATGAATTCACATTAATCCTATTATCTGAAGAAGGCTAGGAAATAATGACATTTTCTGGAATTTAAGGTGTTGCATTATTTCTTCAATCATTTGTTTACAAAAAAAAACCTAAAAAATAAATTTAAAGGGGCTAGGGAAATAGTTCAGTGGGAAAGCACTTGCCATGAAAGCCTGAGGACCTAGATTTGATCCCCAGAACCCACATAAAAAGCAGGCCTAGTGGTACTTGTCATCCCAGTGCTGTGGAAGCAGAGACAGACAGATCCCCCAGGGCTTTGTGGCCAGCCAGTCTGGCCTGCTTGGTGATCTCCAGGCCAATGAGAAATCTGTCTCAAAAAACAAGGTGGGTGACATCTGGAGAATGTATAAAACATGTACAAACATGCACACACATATAATAAGTAAATAAATAAATTTAAAACATGAAGATCAGGTATTAACACTTGCATCTTGGAATACAGCTGAATACTTTTTCTTTGGATTTTAAAACAGCTGATACATATTTGGAAGGAGGTAATTTTCTGTTATAGAAAATGTATTTAGTCTGGCGTGGTGGTGCACGCCTTTAATCCCAACACGCAGGAGGCAGAGGCAGTCGGATCTCTGTGAGTTCAAGGCCAGCCTTGTCTACATAGTGAGTTCCAGGCCAGCTGGGGCTACAGGGAGACTCTGTCTCAAAAAGACAAAAAAAAAAAAATTTTATCTGGGCCCTGGATGGAGAGATGGCTCAGCGGTTAAGAGCACTGACTGCTCTTGCAGAGGACCCAGGTTTGATTCCCAGCACCCACATGGCGGCCACTAACTGTCCTTAACTACAGTTCCAGGGGAATCCAAAGCCCTCTTCTGACCTCTGTGGCATTGCACAACATGGGTGCACTTATATACTGCAGGCAATACACTCATACACATAAAATAAATATAAAAATAAAATATATTTAATCTGTTTCATTTGTTTTTGAGGCGGGTTCTCACATTATAGCCCAGGCTGGTGCAGAACTCAAGGCAATCTCCTGCCTCAGCCTCCTGAGTGCTTGGGTTGTAGGCATGTGCCACTATGCCAACTTCAAATGTTCTGTTTCTTCTTTTATTATTTTATTATTTTTATGTGTATATGTGTATTAGCCTGCATGTAGTAAGTGCACCTGTGTCTGCAATGCCTGAGGAAGACAGAAGAGGCTGTCAGATCCCCTGGAACTAGAGTTACAGACAGTTGTTAGCTGCCATGTGGGTGCTGGGATTCAAACCTGGGTCTTCTGCAAGAATAGCCAATGTTCTTAACCACTGAGCCATCTTTCCAGCCCCATGTTTCTTCATTTCATTTTATTTTATTTATTTTTCTTTTCTGAGATAGGGTCTCACTTTGTAGCTCTGGCTAGCCTGGAACTCACTAAGTAAACCAGGCTGGCCTTAAGCTCTTAAGCTCATGGCTGATCTTCCTTCCTCTGCACCACACACTCAGCTTAGCTTCAAGTATTTTAAATATGACAATATTTATAAATGAGCAGGTTGGAAGAATTGTTTAAATATTTTTTCCTAATTTTCTGTCTTTGGTCTGTGTGGTTTTGGGCACTGAACCTAAGGCATTTAGGCAAGCCCTTTAACACTGAGTTATCACTCGAGCTCGATTTTATTATTTTATTTATTATTTTTATTTTGTATGTATGAGTGTATTGCCTGCATGTATGTGAGTGTACCTGTGTTGTGCAATGCTGCGGATTTGGATTACCCTGGATCTGCAGTTAAGGACAGTTCGTAGCCACTATGTGGGTGCTGGGAAATGAACCCGGGTCCTCTGCAAGAGCAGTCAGTGCTCTTAACCACTGAGCCATCTCTCCGGCCCCTCAATTTTTACTTTACTTTTTTTCACTTAGTTTTTTGCACTCACTCCATGGCCCATGCAGGCCTTGAACTCGTGATCCTCCTGTCTCAGTCTGCAGAGTAGCTGGGATTACAGGCATACACTATCAACTGCAGCTGACACATTTTATGCCTTTTCAGAATAGATTCTTTTAAAAAGTAATTTGCAGTCATTATTATGTTAAGTTCCACTTTGGAGTATAGTAACTATGTTAATAATTAACTCTTTGGTCTTACTGAAGCCAACATGTAGAGCTTGCTGTGTTTTTTCAGTGACAAGTAAAATATTTACAGACAAAATCAAATCCAGGTGAGAAGAGATGGGAGCCCCAATAACAGAGTTATCGTGGGAAACAAAAGGTGTCTTGCAGAGACAGAACTGGTCAGATCTATGAACGAAAGGATTTAAGGGATATGAAGAAGAATCAAAGACAAGTCGAAGGATGTAGCATGTCAGCCAGGATGGTGGTATCAGCAAATAAAAGGATGGCTATGAAGCAAACCAAGGCGAGCTGGTGCATGCCTGTAACCCCATCACTAAGGAAGCAAAGCAAGGTGAGCTGGCGCATGCCTGTAACCCCATCACTCGGGAAGCAGAGGCAGGATTGCTGCAAGTTCCAGGGCTAAATAACAAGACCCAGTCTCAGAAAAATAAAATAAAATAAAACTTTGTATTTTTAGATATGCTGAATTATCTTGTTCCATGGAACAAGAGTCAACATGGTCCATGCCTGAAACCCTAGCACTTGTGAACTGGAAATTCAAGGCCATTCTGGGTTTCATAGCCAGACCATAACTCAAAACAAAAAGACCCATTGGGATAACCAAAGGGTGGATGCCCCGTGAGCACCTGAATATAAAGTGTAGAACTTAGAAATAAATGCAGTGACTAATGCCATTGCAGGTGACAACTTCAATGCTGAAGGAAATAAAATCATCCAGGGAACATAAAATGGAATGCATATAATCTTGCCTAAAAATTCACATTTTTCTCCAGAATTTAACTCTCAAAAACTCTGCCTTCTGTCATTATCTACATACCAGACTATTCCATTTGAACATCAGATGGCTACCTCAAACATGAATGAATCTAATGGCACTGTAGGTCAAGCTTGCTGAATGTTGGAATTAGCTATGTTTTTGCCATGATTGGCATTTCACAGCTGTATGATCACAGCAGTGTTGTGATTTCCTCACCTCCCTGTGCATCTCCTTATAAGTCAGATAGCTAGAGTAGGTCTCACAACGGTCTTCATTTCTCATTCCCTATTCCAAACCCTTTGTACTGCCCTATTAAGTGTGGTCAATCTGAGCCCCCCTTGTTTTCCAATACTTCCCAACACTATTCTCCACCTAAGAGGGCTGGGTTCCTTGATAGCAGCTATTCTAGCTGAAGATTAAATTCTATGTAGGACAGTTAACAATGAAGCACTTAACGTCTATTAAAGAACGTTCCTAGCTGGGTGTGGTGGCACACATCTGTCACCTCAGTATTTGGGGGCTAATCCAGCAGAATTGCCAAAAGTTTAGGGCCAGTCTGGGCTACACAGTTAGTGCCAAGCAAGCCAGACACTTAACAAAGACAAAAATAAAAAAGAAACTCTTCAAAAAAACAAACAAAAAAACTAAGGTTTCAATTCTTCATTCACAATATTTGTCATTTTATATGCATTTATTCTTCTTTTCTAAAGCTAAAAAATGGGTAGTACTGAATTTTAAATTTTTAATAAATTTACCTTGTGCTTTTCCTCTAGAAAGAGATGAGCAACTCCTCAGAATGGAGTACAATGGTACCTCTGTCCTGATTTTGACAGATACTATCTCATGCTAGATAAGCATCCTCTAAGCCCCAACAATCCCACTTTCTGATAGCTGCACTGCTGTTAAATCTCATCCCAGCAAGTGAGTGGACTTTATTACCAGATCATATGGCAACTCTGTTTAGCATTCCAAAGAACTGCCAAACTTTTTTTTCTAATTTTATTTTATTTTATTATTTATTTATTTATTTATTTATTTATTTATTGTCTTTTTGAGACAAGGTCTCCCTGTAGCCCCTGTAGCTGGCCTAGAATTCACTCTGTGGACCAGTCTGGCCTTGAACTCACAGAGATCTGCCTGCCTCTGCCTCCCAAGTGCTGGGACTAAAGGCATGTGCCACCATGCCCAGCCAATTACTTATGTATGAAACCAAATACAAATTATTTATCCTGAGTTTTCCATCATTTGTCAAACTGGATAATTCCCCAAACAAAGGGAAGTTACTTTTTAATTTTACATGTATGAGTATATTGCCTGCATGTGTGTAAAAGGCCAGCCTGGTCTACAAAGTGAGTTTCAGGCCAGCTAGAAAAAAAAATCTTTTTGAGAAAATTTCAAGAAATATTTTATGAAGATAGGACAGGAACTCTCTCTCTCTCTCAAAAAAAATAAAAAAGATAGAACAGGAAGGCAAAAGTCCCTATCTTCTCTAAATGGAAATGTGCTGTTTGTTCTTTAAAAATAAATCTTCAGTTTGGGCATGGTGGTGCACATCTTTAGTCCCACATTCTGGAGGCACAGGCAGGTGGATCTCTGTGAGTTCAAGGCCAGTCTGGTCTACATAGTGAGTTCCAGACCAGCTGGGTCTACAGGAAGATCCTGTCTCAAAAAGACCAAAAAATTAAAATTAAAATTAAAAAAAAGAAATCTTTGGGGATAGAGAGATGGCTCAGAGGTTAAGAGGCTGGCTGTTCTTGCAGAGGACCCGTAACTCCAGTTCCAGGGGAATCTGACTTCTCCTTACCTCAGAGGGCAATGCACAGCATGGGTACACTTATATACATGCAGGCAATACACTCATATACATAAAATTAAAACACAATAATAATAAAATACATTTTTTAGGGGTGTGGTAAAAAGGCTCAGCAGTTAAGAGCACTGGCTGCTCTTGCAGGGGACCTAGGTTTGGTTCCCATTACCCACATGGCAACTCATAAGCATCTATAACTCCAGGGTACCTGATGCCCTCTTCTGGCCTCTAGAGGCACGAGGCCCACATGTGCACATACATACATACAGGTGAAATACTCATACCCATAAAATAAAATTTTTTTTAATCTTTTGGGCATTGAGGATGTCACTTAGTTGGTAGAGTACTAATCTGGAATGCATGAAGCCCTGGGTTTCAGTCCCCAGCACAGCACAAATTGGGTATGATAGCATTGATCTGTAATCTCAACACTCAATGCAAGAGGATCAGAAGTTCAAAGTCATGCTTAGCTACATAGTTTGAGACCAGTCTGAGCTACATGAGAACTTGACTTTAAACAAACAAGAAAACAAAAAAACAAACAAAAAACCCAAATATTTTAAAAGCTGGGTGTGGTGGTCAGGGAGGATCTCCATTATTTCAAGGCTATCCTCTGCTATATGAGACCATGTCTCAAAGAAAAGTTCCAGGGAAGCCTGTACATAGCAAGACTGGGTCTCAAAAAGTAAATGAATAAATATATTTAATGATTATGAATATCAAGGATGATTAAAATAAATCCACTAATCTTTCATTTTTGTATTATGATTGCCAATTACTAAATATAATGATAACTCTTCCAAAAAGCTACCCAAATATATTAGACTTCACAAGATCTGTAGGAATTTTTTTTTATTTTTGAGACAGAGTCTCCTTGTAGCCCCAGCTGTCCTGGAACTCACTATGTAGACCAGGCTGGCCTCAAACTCACAAAGATCTGCCTGCCTCTGCCTCCCAAGTGCTGGGATTAAAGGCATGCGCCACCACACCCAGCAGGAATTTTTTAAAAGTAGACCTTGCTGGCCACTATGACACTAACTGCAGTTCCAACTGCTAAGGAAGTGAAGGTAGGAGGATCACCTGATCTCGAGTTCAAGATAACCCCAAGAAATATTGAGAACCTGTGGCTGGGGAGGTTATAGGCCTAGTGGGGAAGCTACTATTATTGTTAGGTAAATGGACAGAGTGGGCCCATCAAATTGCTGTCTAAATAATTATGTCTAGGGGCTGGAGAGATTGTTCAGCAGTTAAGAGCACTGGAAGGTCTTTTGGAGGACCTGGATTTGATTCCCAGCACCCACATGGTGGGTAACAACCATCAATAACTCTCTTTTGACCTCCGTGGGTATTGATTGCACAACATGGGTGCATTCACCTACATTTAGGCAATCCATTCATACATGTAAAATGAAAATAATAAAACTTTAAAAAATTATGTCTATACCCATAGATTAATGATATCACCAGTTTTGGTGAGTTCCTTTTTGAAGCGGGCAGCTGTAACTACAAAGACTCATAACTGGGCAAAGTGCTGAGAATAAGGAACTATTGAATGTTCAGCCATAAATAGGAAATGTGCATCATCCCCTCCAAGGCTCAAGGCACATCTTGGAAGATGAGATGGAAAGAACATAAGGGCCAGAAGAAGGAGTGGAGCAAGGGCGTTGTCCTCAGACTCTGACATCTCCACTACACTCTTGACCCACAGCAGTGTGATTACTGGCATGAGGCCTGTGCAAAGTGGGCCTATTGACATCATGGGGAGGGAAGGCCTTTAAGGGGCGCCTCTCACAGGCCCTATAGCTAGATAATGGTAGGGGAGGGGAGGGGCTCATAAAGTCTCACCCCTCCCTGAGTATCTACAGGCATTTAAGAGTCCCCAGGGAGTGAGACGTTTTCTACAGTGGTGTAGCCACTGGAAATGTGTCCGTGCTCCTATAAATAATCCCTCACCTAGGACTCTGTAAGCAATCCTAATAGACTCATTGAGATACCCAAATAAATAAATAAAGACTTGGAAGTGGAGGTGAGACTAGGTGGGAAGAAGGCAGAGATCAGGTGAAGCAGGAAGGAAACTAGAAAGGGTAATGAAGTGAATAGCATAAAAACACATCATGTGTTTATAAAGTGCCATAATTAAATCTATTATTACATGTAATCAACATCCGCTATTAAAAATAAAGTTAAAAAGTAGTTCTTTTGCTGGACATGGTAGTGCACATCTTTAATCCCAGCACTCAGGAAGCAGAGGCAGGTGGATCTCTGTGAGTTCAAGGCCAGCCTGGTCTACATAGTGAGTTCCAGGCCAGCTGGGGCTACAGAGAGACCCTGTCTCAAAAAGACTGAGAAAACAAAAACAAAAACAAAAACATGTCTTTTGCTTTCTGCAGTAATAAATGCGACTTCAATCATTAAAATATAAGAAAGTAATGTATTTTTTTCTTCTGTTTCTCAGTAGTGCATAGCTGTGAAATGGCTTAGTGAGTAAAAGGTGCTTGTTATTCAAGCCTGACAACTTGAGTAACCCCAGAACCCATGGGGGAAACACAAAGCAGAATTCTGAAAATCGTCCTCTGATCTCCACGCATGTGTACACATTTATAGACACAACATACACACACACAATTAGGGGCCAGAGAGATGGCTGAGGGTTACGAGCACCCATGCATATCAGAGGACTCACACTTACCTGTAACTTCAGCTCCAAGGGAATCCAAGGACTTGTGCATAGCTTCAGTTGCCCACTTGACACCCCTGGGTGGAGGGAACCTCAATTGAAGAATTCTTCCCTTAGATTGGCCTGTGGCCATGTCTGTGGAGCATTTTCTTGATTGTTGAGTGATATGGGAGGACCCAGCCCACTATGGGCAGTGACAGTGGCCCCTGGGCAGGTGGGCCTGTGTTGTATAAGAAAGTAGGCTAAGTACAGGCCAGAGGAACAAACCAGTAGGCAGCATACCTCCACAGTCTGTGCTCCAGGTTCCTGCCCTGAGTTCCTGCCTTGGTGTCCTTTGATGACAGACTGTGAGCTATAAGCCATATTAAACCCTTTCCTCCCCAAGTTGGTTTTGGTCAGTGTTTTTTATCACAGAAATAGGAAGTAACTGAACAGAAATTGGTACTGAGAGTGGGATATTGCTGTGATGGACCTGTCCATAAGTGTCTTGGAGAACTGTCAAAGTTTTTAGAGCTTTGGACTGGAAAAGTGAGCTGTCTATAGGAACTTGGAAGATAATGCTGAGAGAGGGGTAGACCATAGAGGCATAGTTTGTGAAGCTGCAAAGGGAAGCAAAGACTCTATCAGGGCTGTTTGAAATATTTAAAATTAAGAATTTTTTTTTTTTGTCTTTTTGAGACAGGGTCTCCCTGTAGCCCCAGCTATCCTGGAGCTCACTATGTAGACCAGGCTGGCCTTGAACTCACAGAGATCCGCCTGCCTCTGCCTCCCAAGTGCTGGGACTACAGGTGTGCACCACCATGCCCGGCTTTTTAGAATTAAGAATTTTTGGAAGTGAAACCTTTTGTGCTTTACTAGGATTATTGATGCTGGTCAACAGGGGCTGAAAAATCAGCTGTAACATCATTGGTACATCATTGAGGTGAAATCTGGGAAGTAGTTCCTCAGAGTTAGCACACAGCAGCTGTGGTCCAGAGGTGGCCTGAGCCTCCATCTCAAGCTGGAAGCAGAACTTGGTAACATGTAAGAGTCTCCTACATGGTATTGGTTTTGAAGGCATGAAGGGGTCTTGGAGACCAGCTGAGCCTTGGTACCCTTAGAGGTCAGAAAAGGCTATTGGGGACCATGCAGTCTCCGTTTCAGTAGAGACCCCAGCATACTAAAGATGCCAGGACCATGGGACAACCACCAAGGGCAGTGGGGCAGTGGGGCAGTGGGGCAGTGGGGCAGTGGCAGATGTGGAGTGGAGTCAACCTGAGCTTACAAGACAAGCTGTGTGTGCTATGGATGGCAGAGCCATCCCTTTGGAGCCCAGATTGTAAGTGAAACCCAGATGTCCAACATTGTGCTACACTGCTAGACTTTGGTTTTGCTTAAGTGTACCCAGATCTTCCCTTTTGAAGTAAAACAATGTGTTTTGGATTTTACAGCCCACCCCCAAGAGACTTTTAAAAGAGCTTTTGAACTTCTAAAGAAATGAATTTTTTTTAAAGACTGTGGGACTTTTAATGTTGTACTGCCTTATATTGTGAGATTAATATTAGAATCATATTTTGGGGACAAGAAATGGAAAGGTCGTGGTTTAATACTGATGTGTGTATGTCAAGTTGACAAGAAGTCAACTGTGCTGGATAGTTTCAGTTGTCAACTTCACATACTTGGGTAGAGGGAACCTCAGTTGAGAAGTTTCCTCCATTGGACTGGCCTGTGGCCATGTCTGTGGGGCATTTTCTTGATTGTTGAGTGATGTGGAAGGGCATAGCCCACTGTGGGCAGCACCACCCATGGAAAAGTGGTCCTGTGTTGTATAAGAAAGCAGGCTAAAGCCGGGTGTGGTGGTGCATGCCTTTAATCCCAGCACTCAAGAGGCAGAGGCAGATGGATCTCTGAATTTAAGGCCCACCTGGCCTATATAGCGAGTTCCAGCCTAGCTGGGGCTACAGGGAGACCCTATCTCAAAAAGACCAAAAAAAAAAAAAAAAAAAAAGAAAGCAGGCTAAGCACAGGCCAGAGGAACAAATGAGTAGGCACGGGTGAGTACTTCCATGGTTTGTGCTCCAGGTTCCTTCCTGCCCTGAGTTCCTACCTTGGCTTCACTTGATGATGAACTCTGCTATAAACCAAATTAAACCCTTTCCTCCCCAAATTAGTTTTGGTCAGTGTTTTTATCACAGCAATAGAAAGTAACTAGGACAGCCTCTAACCTCCATGAGCACCTACCCTCACATGAACACACAACCCCACCTTCACACACATATAATTTAAAATAATTTTTTTTGGTCTTTTCGAGACAGAGTCTCCCTGTAGGCCCAGCTGTCGTCACTATGTACTCACTATGTAGACCAGGCTGGCCTCGAAGTCACAGAGATCCACCTGCCTCTGCCTCCTGCTGGGATTAAAGGCATGCGCCGCCACACCCAGCTTAAAATAATTTTTAAAAATTTAATTAGTATATCTATACTCTCCCCAACCCCTGCCCTTTAGAAGATCCACATTCTTAGTGTTCAGTGGTCCATGGAGTTTATTCAGCTGTTTGCAATTTGATACCCCTTCATTCTTAGGAAATTAATATGGTTCAAAAGAAAAACACACATACCTGAGGTAATAAAGAAAATGTTTGTTTATAAAGCTGGTTCTGGGGCTGGAGAGATGGCTCAGCGGTTAAGAGCACTGATTGCTCTTGCAGAGGACCCGGGTTCAATTCCCAGCACCCACATGGCGGCTTTGAACTGTCCTTAACTCCAGTTCCAGGAGAATCCAACACCCTCTTCTGACCTTCGAGGCACTGCACAACACAGGTGCACTCACATACATGCAGGCAATACACTCATACACATAAAATAAAAACAATTAATAAAAATATATTTAAAGCTGGTTCTAGTGTCAGAGAGCTCATTTTGGTGCTGTTTCTTGACCCAACTGCCTTGTTTTCCAACTGCCTTGTTTCTCCTGGTGAAATTACATTGGCAGGAGTCTTACCAGAGAAACTCCACCCTGTGGGATGACTCAGATGGCTACATGAAGGCATTTAAACCTTTTCAGGATTTTTCAGGCTTCCCTCTTAACAGTCCTTCCCTTTAGTCAGAGAATTGGTGACCACACATTTTGTGTGGTTGAGGGAAAAAACACTACCACGGTTCTTTTTTCCTTCTTTGCTTTTTTCTGGGAGGAAGATATTTGCTTTCTTTTGTTTTTTGAGACAGAGTCTTATTGTGTAGGCCTGGAAGGCCTGCAACTAGGCCACCAGACTGGCCTCAAGTTTGAGGGGATCCTTCTGTCTCGGCCTCCCTAGAGTTGGATGTTTGCCACCATGCCCTGACATTTTATTTGGTTTGGTTTTGTTATCAAAAAGTCTGACATAGCCCCCGCTTCCCTGGAACTCACCACGTAGGTAAAGCTGGCCCTGAATTCCTGTCCTTCTGCCTTCACTGCCTAGAGCTGGATCTTGGGTATGCATCACCACACCTGGTATGTACCACATTCTTGCTTGAATCAGTATGACTTGCTCTCAGAAGTCAGGATTTTCAAAATGCAATACAACAACCAGTTCCTTATCATGCTGATATCCTTCTCACTGAGTATTTTTTAAATACAACATATTTTTTTTAAAAAATTTTTTACATTTATTTACTTCTCTCAGGGGGAGGGGCACATGCTATGAAGTGCACATGGAGATCAGAGGACAACTTTTGGGAGTTGGTTCCCTCCTTCCATGATGCAGGGCACAGAGACTGTACTCAGATCATCAGGTTTTATAGCAAGCCTCTTTACCTACTAACCAGTCCTGAATACAGTTTCATTTTTAATAGAGTGTATTACAATTTTAAATATACAAATAACATTCATGCATCCATTTGTTCAATGTTAACGATTTGTAACTTGTAGTCACATTTTTAATCTATAATTTACTAATTTCTAGATTATTTTACAAATAATTTGATTTTTAAATACATCAATGAGACAAAGGTGGCAGCACGTGTGTAATCTCATCACTTAGAAGGTGGAGTTAGGAGGATCAGGGGTTCAAGGTCATCTTCAGCTACACTCTATCAAAAGAAAGAAAAAAGAAAGAAAAGAGGGAGGGAGGAAGGGAGGGAAGGAAAGTTGGTTTCAAAGATAAAAGCATAAAACGAGTTTTATTTTTGATTTAGCATTTTAAAATTATTAAACTATAGGGAAGAAGGAAAATAGAACTAACTTCTATTGAGTGCTCCATACCAAATACTATGCTAGAAATTTTCTCACAATTTACCACTTTTAGTGGTAGAACTTTGCTGCATAGACATACACTATTCCTACTTTGTGTACATACACAAACACACATGTACACTGTCGTTGGATCAAATAGATCCTCATGCTAAATTTTAAAAGTATTAAACTTAATAGTTCATTCTATAATTCAAGTTTTCTTGATGACAAAGTCGGACTTAAGATCTCTGAGGGCTGGGAATGGCTCAGTAAATACCTACCACACAAGCATGAAGACCTGAGTTCAGACCTCTAGCAGTCATGTAAAAGCCAGGCATAGTGGCATGTATCTGTAACCCCAGAGACAAGCAGATCCTGGGAGTTCCACTGGCAGCCTAGACAAATCAGTGAGTTCCAGGTTCAGTGGGAGACCCTGTTTCAAAAACTAAGGTGGAGAGTGATTGAGGAAGAAACCTGATGTCAACTTCAGGCCTCCATAGCACATGCACACATATGCATTGCACCTGAATGCACACACTCACATGAGCACATATATAAACCCATACACACATACGCATAAGAAATCTCAAACAGATTTTCAAATACTAGGCTCTTGTGTGAAATATATTCATCTTAAATCAAGTATTCATGAACTGGAGAGAATAAAAAAATGTAAAATCAAAATGATGTGTGCCTATGATTCCAGCACTGGGAAGGCTAAGGCAGGAGGATTGCCTTGAGTTCAAGCCCTGTAGGCACGAGCTGGAGCACAGGCCACGGAGGAACGGAGGAACGCTGCTTACTGGCTTGCTCTTCTGGCCCCTGCTCAGCCTGCTTTCTTATGCAACACAGGCCCACCTGCCCAGGGGTGGCACCACCCACAGTGGGCTGGGCCCTCCCACATCACTCATCAAGAAGATGCCCCTCAGACATGGCCACAGGCCAGTCCAATAGAGGCAATTCCCCAACTGAGGATCCCTCAACCCAGGTGTGTCAAGTTGACACTAAAGCTATCCAGCACAATGTGTATGTGTGTATTGCCTGAGTGTGTGTAAGTGCACCCACCTGTGCAATGCCCAGGAGGTCAAAAGATGGTGTCGGAGTCAGGCATGGTGGAACAAGCCTTTAGTCCCAGCACTCAAGAGACAGAGGCAGGTGGATCTCTGCATTCGAGGTTAGCCTGGTCTACATAGTGAATGCCAGGCCAGCTGGGGCTAAAGGGACACCCTGTCTCAAAAAGACAAGAAGATGAGGAGGAGGAGGAGGAGGAGGAGGAGGAGGGGGAGGCGGAGGGGGAGGGGGAGGAGGCAGCATTGGACCCCCTGGAACTGAAGTAAGGATGTATGTTAGCTGCCATGTGGGTGCTGAGAATCAAACACCATGCTCTGCAAGAGCAGTCAGTGCTCTTAACTGCACAGCCATCTCTCCAGCCCCTCAAAAAAAATCAATTGTGAGGTGCCTACCTATCTTTATTGATACAGCTGACCAGTTTCAAAATTAAAGGGCTGGGGATATACTCAATGGTAAAGCGCTTGCTTAGTGAGCATGAGGCCCTGAGCTCAGTCCCCAGCAACACACACAAATACATCTCAAAATCAAGCCATAATCAAAGTGTTCATTTCTTTTTTGGTTTGAGACAGGATCTCCCTGTAGTCCCCGCTGCCCTAGAACTCACTATTTAGACCAGGCTGGCCTCAATCTCACAGAGATCCACCTGCCTTTGCCTCAGTAGTTCTGGGATTAAAGGCATGGGCCACCATGTCCACCTGGCATCTATGTGTTCATTTCAATTACAATCTCATAGTACCTAAGAAATAATTCACAGTTCAGAAAAGTGCACCAAATAGAAATATGATGTGTCAATAGCAGCCAGTGTTCCAGGTTTATCCTGTTATATTCATAAATGAGTCATCAGTTACAAACCTCAAAAAAACTCAGTTTTAAAAGCAGATTAAGAATCACTACTGGTTACCTAGATCTAAACATACACAAAGATACTGATTTGTCACGCATATTTTTTAATTAGTACTTTTTTTTCAGTTTGAAGAATATATTTACCACTTTTAGTATCTCTGTATTTCTACCAAATATTTCTTGAAAGAATAAATGAATCCTAGTATTGGAAGGTTTCTAAACAGCAACAAAAAAACTATTTTTAATCCACGGACAGCAAGCAAGATTTCTCAGATAATTCAAAATTAAACTGTCAAAGTCAAAGCCTCTGGACGAAGAATGTTGTGGTTCAGTCAATGACTCATTTCCTTAAATGATTCAACCTGTGGCTGACTTGGCTTCCCCTCCCCCTCCCAATTTTAACGGGGGGGGGGGGGCAGCATTGGCCTTCCTGTGTTACCACGATTATCTTTTTTTCTTTTTTCTTTTTTTTTTGTCTTTTTGAGACAGGGTCTCCCTGTAGCCCCAGCTGCCCTGGAACTCACTATGTAGACCAGGCTGGCCTTGAACTCAGAGAGATCCTCCTGCCTCTGCCTCCCGAGTACTGGGATTAAAGGCGTGGGCCACCATGCCTGGCTATGATTATCTTTTAAATAAACAAAGTTGTTCAACCACCTTTTTTGAAATTAAAGTCCGATTATATAATTCAACTAACAGTGGGTCAAATTTAGAACATGCTACACAGATTTTTCAAAAAGATATTTAAAATTTTCAGGATTTTTTTTTCCCACTTCTTAAAAATGAATAGCTAAGGAGCTAGAGAGTTGTTCATCAGTTAAGAGCACTAGCTATTCTAGAAGACCCAGGTTCCGTTCCCAGCACCATCCATAACTCTAGTTCCAGGGGATCCAACACCCTCATCTGGCCTTAGTGGGCACTACATGCACACGGTGCACTTACATACCTGCAGGCAAAGTATTCAAACACATAAAAAATTTTGTTTTAAATGATTAAAATGAATAAATTTTTTTCTTGGCACAAAGATGATTTTATTATGTGTGGCTTTCCTCTATCCTATAAAAAATCTTAAAGCTTGGGGCTGAAAGCTGGGCATGGTGGTGCATGCCTTTAGTCCCAGCACTTGGGAGGCAGAGGCAGGCGGATCTCTGTGAGTTCAAGGCCAGCCTTGTCTACATAGTGAGTTCCAGGCCAGCTAGGGCTACAGGGAGACTCTGTCTCAAAAAGACCAAAAAAAAAAAAAAAAAAAATTGGGTTCTAGAAAGATGGCTTGGTGGTTAAGAGCACTGACTGCTCTTGCAGAGGACCCAGGTTTGGGTCCCAGCTTGCAGATGGTAGTTAACAACCATTGGTAACACCAGTTCCAGGGAATCTGGTGTCTTCTGACCACAAGCATTGTACAACATGGGTGCACTTACATATATGCAGGCAATAGGCTCATACACATAAAAGAAAAATAGTAAATGAGCTCAATGTGATGGTGCACACCTTTAGTTCCAGCACTCAGGAGGCAGAGACAGGCAGATCTTTATAAGTTCAAGGCCAGCCTGGTCTATATAGTGAGTTCCAGGTCAGCTGGAAGACAGGGAGACCCTGTCTCAAAAAGACCAAAAATAAGTAAACAAATAAATGAATAAAATATTTTTTTATAAAATATTTTTTTAAAAAAAAGAAACCTTAAAAGTTAAGTTTGGGGCTGAGAGATGGCTCAGTGGTTAAGAACACTGGCTGTTCTTACAGAAGACCTGGGTTCGAATCCCAGAACCCACATGGCAGCTAGCAACTTTCCATAACTCCAGTTCCAGGGGATCTGACAGCCTCTTCTGTCCTCCTCAGACATTGCACAACATGGGTGCACTTCCCTACATGCAGGCATAACACTCATAAAATAAAATAATAAAATTTTTTTTGTCTTTTTGAGACAGGGTCTCTCTCTGTAGCCCCAGCTGTCCTGGAACTCACTATGTAGACCAGGCTGGCCTTAAATTCAGAGATCCACCTACCTCTGCCTCCCGAGTACTGGGATTAAAGGCATGCGCCACCACACCCAACAAAATAATACATTTTTTTAAAAAGTTAAGTCTGAGTTTCATCTTATTCTTTCCATACATTCTTTAAATATTTATACAACTTAAATATTGAGGTCTTTATGAATAAGCTCATGAGTTTACCTAATACAAAATACTACTTATGAAGAAAAATGTAGAGAATGGACCCAATGACTACCCAAAAGGCATGTCCACTCATGCTCATGACTTTTGTCCAAATGCACAGCAGAGACAGAATACTTTGGCTCCTCTTCAAGCAAGGACAAGACAAGGGTTCAGAAAGCAGTTGTACTGGTGCCACTTTTGAAGAAGATCAACTTAGGGCTGGGAAGATGGCCCAGTGGGTAAAAGTGCTAACAACACAAGTAACCCTAACAGCTGGAGTTCAATCTCTTGTTATCTGTGTATCTTGATCATATCCAGCCCTCCTTCCACACAGACCACCCCTCAATATTCCTCCCTCACCTTCATGTCCTCTTTTTTTCTTTTTTTTATAACCACTGAGTCCAGTTAATGCTTCCTACATGAGTGTGGAGGTGGGGCCATCCTCAGGAGCATGGGCGACCTACCAGTTGTCACACCACAGCAGCCCTCAGTTGCCAATAGCTCCTCAGCTAAGGGTGGAGTTTCATGACCCCTCCCATCCAGGCTGGAATGTTGACTGCCTTGATCTTGTGCAGGGCTTCTGCAAGTGACTATAGTTGCTGTGAGTTCATGAGTGCAGCTGCCATCTCATGTCCAGAAGTCAGCATTCCACAGCACTCCTCCCCATCATCTGACTCTTACCTTCTTTCTGCCCCCTCTTCCACCATGGTGGGAGGTTGACATAAATGTCCCATTTAGGGTTGAACAGTCAACAGTCACTTATTGTGAGCACATTGACTAGTTATAAGTCTCTGCATTAACTCCTACCCACTGCAATTGTTTCCCTGGCCAAGGTTGAGGGCAGCAGTAATCCATGCAGAAAAGAACAAATATTTAGCAGGTAGGTTGACACCATGCCTATTTAGCATAGCACTAATAGGGCTCTCCTCCCCCTGCCCAGGACCCAGCAATGGGCTTTTGACCAAGTGTATGGTACCACTTAAAAAACATTTTATGCTGGTGTGGTGGCGCACACCTTTAATCCCAGCACTCGGGGAGGCAGAAGTGAGCAGATCTCTGTGAATTCAAAGCCAGCCTGGTCTACATAGTGAGTTCTAGGCCAGCTGGGGCTACAGGGAGACCCTGTCTCAAAAAGACCAAAAAAAAACCAACTTTTTATAATTTTTTTTTATTATGTGTGTGTATATGAAATGAGTGTGGGCCTGAGTCTTCCACTTTGTTGAAGGCCAGGAGAGCTGGCCCATTGAGCTTCCAGGAGATTTTCCTGTCTCCACCTCCCATCTCCCTGTAAGAGTGGTGCCATTATAGATGCTCAAAACTGCATCCAGCTTTTGAAACAGGTAACAAGGGATTCAACTCCATCTGTTAGGGTTACTTGTGTTGCTAGCACTTTCACCCACTGGGCCATCTTCCCAGCCCCAAGAGTTTGTCACTCACTCTCACAAAATTGGAGAGGCAAGAGCAACAGTTGCTCTCTTCCCCATCACCACTTGCTTAGGAGAACTCTCCCAGTCATCAGAGGGAAGTGCCTCCTTCACATACTTGGACTAAGTCCTTGCCTTTTCAAAATGTTGCTTTGTGCTTTAGAAGCATGCACAAGCACCTGATAGAGTGAACTGACAGATTCTGCTGTATTATAGCCACTGTCTTACTAGATTTGATATTTAAAATAGATAGTTATACACCTGCAGTTTGTTAGAAGTCTCCCTAAAGTATTGCTTTGGAGTCAATAAGAACTAGGTCTGAGTATAGTCTGTTACTTAAACTGTGTTATCAGCAATGAATGGCTTAAATTTTTGTGCATTAAGTCTCTTATCTGTAAAGAGACAGATAACACCACCTACTTTGCTGCTTTGTCCTGAGGATTATATTTAAAACCCAACCATACTGACAGGCACATAATAATTATTCAGCAACTACTATTATTTAAATCTATGCTCAACTTTCTCACCCTGTAGATGAGAAACTCAAAACTGAGGCCAACAACAAAGGATTAAAACCTCAGTTTACAAATCTTACAGAAGAGGCAGGTAGATCTCTGTGAGTTCAAGGCTAGCCTGGTCTACAAAGTGAGTTCCAGGCCAGCTGGGGCTACAGGGAGACGCTGTCTCAAAAAAAGATCAAAAACAAAAAAATCTTAAGAGAAGTTTCACATAACT
>NW_008335287.1:1900656-1946993 GCF_000622305.1 Nannospalax galili
TCTTTTTGAGACAGGGTCTCCTTGTATCCCCAGCTGGCCTGGAACTCACTATGTAGACCAGGCTGGCCTTGAACTTACTAAGATCCGCCTGCCTCTGCCTCCCAAGTGCTGGGATTAAAGTCATGCGCCACCACGCCCAGCCTCTTTTTCTTTTTTAAGTAGAGGGCTGAAGAGATTGACTTGACTCAATGGATAAAGGCACTTGCCAGGAAGCCTGATGATCTGAGTGCCATCATGGGACACATGGTGGAAGGAGGGAACCTGAAAAGTGTCCTCTGACCTCCGTATGTGTGCCATGGTGTATACATACATGTGCACACATATACATGCACATAAAATAAAAAAATTTTAATTTAATAGTTTGTGAAAAAGGAGAAATTTGATAAATTGGTAATTATAGACCTTACTCCATGGTTCAGCAGGTGAAGGCACTTACTGTGCAAGCCTGATGGTCAGAATTCAATTTCCAGAATGCAGAGTGGAAGAAGGGAACTTCCACAAGTTACTCTGACTTCCATATGTGTTTTATGACACAAGTCCCCACACATACACACATCATACATACATAATAATAAATAACTCTTTATCTTAGTAGAGAGTAAGTTAATTAACATGATGTCCATATACTAGAAATTCTTTTAAAGTACACACCATTAATATTTGAATAATAAATTTTTTAAAATGGAATCTAGTGTTGTGTTGGATATCTTTAGTTGTCAACTTGACACACCTGGGCAGAGGGAGCCTCAACTAGTGAATTGCCTCCATTGGACTGGGCTGTGGCCATGTCCATGGGGCATTTTCTTGATTACTGAGTGACATGGGCAGGCCCAGCCCACTGTGGGACTATGTTGTATAAGAAAGCAGGCTGAGCATTGGCCAGGGAAGCCAGCCAGTAAGCAGCGTTCCTCCATGGCCTGTGCTTCAGCTTCTGCCTCCAGTTTCCTGACCTGAGTTCCTACCTTGGGCTCCCTGGGAGATGTAAGCTGAATAAACCCTTTCCTCCCCAAGTTGGTATTGGTCAGAGTATTTTGTCGCCGCAATGGAGAAACTAGAACAAGTGTCATTTCTATCACAAACTGCTATGATATCCTGGGTAAGTCTCAAGTTACCAACCCCGAAACCCCCGAAACTTTGTACAGTTTTGAAAGATGTCACCATTTGCACATATAGCTTTGCAGTGGGACTAGATTTACTTGTGTGGCCAATAAGCATTTCCAGGATACCTAAACTCTGCAAAAGCAAAAATCAAAAACAAAAAGCATAAAGAATTAAGGTAGCATTTTCCAAATGGTTTCTTCTTCCAATTTTCTCTTACCTCTAGGAAACTGATGGTGGGAACACATGCTCCTCATTTCCCACTCACCCTTTACCACCAGTACCTACAATACTTATAAGAAAAATGGTTTGAAAATTAAATGACCCTAGCATCTTAAAGTGTTTCTATGACTTTCACCCACATCTCCCTGTGGCTACCATTTCCCTAACACCTATCATCTCCAGCTTTTTGGATATTTCTATTAGAAGCTTACTCCTTGACTTCTGCCTATTCATTGCAAGCTAGTTTCTGACCATGTCATTGAACTTTGTCAAAGGAAGGTCACAATGACTCTAACATCAGTTCCAAATAGTTCTTTGGTGGCTGATGAGATGGCTCAGCTTGCTGCCAAGCTTGATGAACTGAGTTTGACTGCAGGGATCCACAAGGTGGAAGGAGAGAACTGATTTCTGAAAGTTGTTCTTTGATCTCTGTGAACACATACACACACATACCCCATAGATAAAAATGTAATAAATAGGGGGCTGGAGCGATGGCTCAGCAGTTAAAAGCACTAACTGCTCTTGCAGAGGACCTGGGTTTGAATCCCAGCACCCACATGGTGGCTAACAACTGTGATTCCAGTTCCAGGGGAATCCCACGCCTCCTTCTGACCTCTGCAGGCATTGCACGACATGGGTGTACTTACACACATGCAGTTAATACACTCATACACACAAAATAAAAATATTTTTAAATGCAATAAATAATAAATATAATATTTTTTATTTTTTGAGACAGGTCTCCCTGTAAACCAGGCTGGCCTCAATCTCACAGGTGCCTCCTGTGCACCACCATTCCCAGTTAAAAATGTAATTATTTTTTTTAAAGATTTACAGATAATACACAAATGAATACCAACAGTTATGTTCTGATAAAATCTTATTTACAAAAACAGGCAGTGGGCCTATTTTGGCTCACAGGCCATAGTCTGCAGCTCCTGGCCTAGAAAATTTATCACACATAAATTTTCTCAACTCGAACACTCTAGTTCTTATGAAAATATATAAGTGGTATCAGAAATAATCACCTTTAAAGAATAAACTGTCCCAATATGATAGCCACTAGCTGCTTGAAGCTAGTGTGCCCTGGAATGTGGCTAGTTCAGGCTGAAACATGCTTTAAATGTAAAGTGTATACTTGTATCATGAAGACTTTGTTTGGAAGAAACAATGGATCAAAGCAGCTACTTGGTGGAGTAATGCTTGCCTAGCAGGCCTGAGGCCCTGGGTTTCATCGCCAGCACCACAAAAACAAACAGACCCCAAACTGAAAATTATCCCATTAATTTATATTTGGACATATTAAATCATAAAATAGTTGATATATTGAGGGTTTGTTTGGAGTATTTTTTTTTTAATTACTCTTCTCTTTTGAGACAAGGTCTCACTATAGCCCCAGCTGGTCTGGAACTTGCTATGTAGACTAGGCTAGCCTCAAACTCATAGAGATCTGCCTGCCTCTCCCTCCTGAGTGCTTAAGTTAAGGTGTACACCACCAAACATGGCTCAGCCTGCTTTAATTTTACATTTATTTGTGTGTATGAGTGTACTTGTATGGGCACACACATGCCATTGGTGTGCATGTAGAGGTCAGAGGACAATCAATTCTTTCTGCCATATGGGTCCCAAGGATCCAATTCAGGTAATCAGGCTTGTCACCAAGTGTCTTTATCAGTTGAGCCAGCTCACCAATTTTGAGACAAGAGTCTCACTATTTTAAGAAACATTATTAGTCTTTCAAACCCTGTAAAACTTGGAACTTGGTTTATGACAAGGAATTCTTTTAATCCCACCATACCCTGTATGATTTTTAAGAAAAGGCCCTGATGTATTCCTGAGCCTGATGGCCTGGGGCAGTGGAGTTCTTCTCCCTTCATACCAATTCTTTTAAAATTAACCAACCAGAAAAGACTGTGAGGTCAGACCCTAGCCAATGGGGAAAAGACATAGTCCTCTTGCATTAGGAATAAAAACCCACCAAGCTTCTGGGTCCTGTGTGCTGGATCTGACTGACCATGCAAGACACCCTTTTGCAAAAGTAAAATCTGCCTTGCTGAGTTGCTTTGTCCACATGTTCTTTGTATGGTATTGATGGGATACTTGGACCTTGGATTTTATTTCTAACACTATCTAGTCTTGGCCGGTCTCAAACTTACCATATAGACCAGGCTGGCATCAACCTTGTAGAGACCCTCCTGATTCTGCCTCCAAAGTACTGGGATTACAGTTTTTGTGCCAACATCCACAGCTGATAATAGTCAAATATATTATTAAAATTAATTTCATCACCTTTTAAACATTTGCTTTTTTAATATTTAATTTTTTATTTTACGTATACGAGTGTGTTGCCTGCATGTATGTGAGTGCACCCGTGTCGTGCAATGCTGCAGAGGTCAGAAGAGGGTTTCGGATTCCCCTGGAACTGGAGTTAAGGATGGTTCATAGCCACCATGTGGGTGCTAGGAATTGAACCCAGGTCCTCTGCAAGAGCAGTCACTGCTCTTAACTGCTGAGCCATCTCTCCAGCCCCCACAGTTTTTTATTTTAAAGAATTTTTTGTGTCTGTTTACCTGCACGTATGTATGTGCACCATGTGGATATCTGATGCCTGCAGAGGCGAAAAGAGGGAGTCAGATGCCTTGGAAATTAAGTTATAGGCCAGTTGTGAGCTGCCATGTGACTGCTAGGAACCAAACCCGGGTCCTCTGCAACAGCGTTGAGTGTTCTTAATCAAACCCCCTCTCCAGTCCCTTTTTACTTTTTAAAATGTTACTGGAAAAATTAAAATTATGTATGTAGTGTGCATTGTATTTATATTTAACAGTACTGCTCTAATACAGAATACATACGAGAATGCCAGAATCACACTTTTTTCTTTTTTTTTTTTTTTCGTCTTTTTGAGACAGGGTCTCCCTGTAGCCCCAGCTGTCCTGGAACTATGTAGACCAGGCTGGCCTCAAACACACAAAGATCTGCCTACCTCTGCCTCCCAAGTGCTGGGATTAAAGGCGTGCGCCACCATGCCCGGCTAGTTCATTATTTTTATAATGTGTGTGTGTATAAGATCAGGGGGCATGTGTGCCATAGTGCACATGTAGAAGCTGACTGAACTTTGTGCAGTCACTTCTCCCTTCCTTTACACAGATTCCAGGGACCAAACTCAAGCAGACTTGCATCATCCTATGGCAAGTGCCTTTACCCACTGAGCCATCTCTCAAGGCCCCAGATTTACCTTTTAGGACTGACTGCAAACAAGATTCTTTACCACAAATCAAAGTTTGTCCTTTCAAATTTGCTATATATAATTTATTTCTATCAATAATGCTATTATGACAGAAAGAAAACTTAATTCTTCCATAAGTAATATATTTTATCGGTTTATTCTATTATCTCACTTCTGATTTTCTCTATACTATTCTTGGTTTGGTCTTTATTTTCTAAACTGAATTATCAACCAAAGCTCCTGAAAGGACTTTTTTTCTTCTAACCTTTCAGTTAACAACTGATCTTACCAACAAAGCCACAGAGGCAGGCAGTGAAGGATTTCATTGGCCAGGATTCAAATATAGGTCAATGGCTTGAAGGCAGCTACATTCACAACTATACCATCAATTCTACACAGCCTGCAGACCTCTATCAATGATCCTGATACAAGATTCTATGCAAACATACTACCTTAACATGCCTAAGCCTGTGACTCTCTATACACTAAATATTTCCCACCTTGGTGTATTTGCAAGTATGTGTGGGTGCCCATGGAGGTCAGAAGAGGGCATTGAATCCTCTGAATGTGGAGTTAGAGGTGGTTTAGGTTCACCTGCAACCTAGAACTGACTCATATGCTTTTTCTTTCTCAGTTCTGGGGAAATCAAACCCAGGACCTTGCACATGTTAGGTAAATGTGTTGCTAGGGAGCTACATCCCCAAATGATTCATCATATTATAATAAGCTCTTAAGACCCAAAGTCCTGTTTCTGTAACTCCAACAAATTTGTTCTGTTTTCCTCTCGTGTCCTACAACCTTATTTCTCAGTCCAGTCTGTTTAGATGGAATAGAAAACTTTTTTGCTTATAACTACTTTCACATAGGCCTATTAGCTACAAGTTTTCCACATTTTAAAAGTTTGTGGGCTGGAGAGATGGCTCAGCAATTAAGAGCACTGACTGCTCTTGCAGAGGACCTGGGTTCTATTCCCAGCACCCACATGCCAGCTAACAACCATCAGCAACTCCAGTTCCGGGGGAATCTGACACCTTCTTCTGACCTCTGTGGGTATTGCACAACACAGGTACACTTACACACATGCAGGCAATACACTTATACACATAAAATAAAAATAATTAAAATGGTTTTTTAAAGTTTATTTGTGAGAGAGCCAGGCGTGATGGCACATGCCTTTAATCGTAACACTTGGGAGACAGAGGCAGGCAGATCTCTATGAGTTCAGGCCAGCCTGGTCTACATAGCCAGTTCCAAGCCAGCTGAAGCTACAGAGAGACCCTGTCTCAAAAATACCAAAAAAAAAAGTTTGTGAGAGCTGGCAAGATGGCTCAGCTGGTAAATACGGCTGCCACCAAACCTAAGGAATGGAGTTCCATTCCATCTTTGGATCTCACATGATGGAAGGGGACAACTGGATTCCCACAAGTTGTCCTCTGATCTCCACATGCACACCAGGGCAGGCATGCACCCACATACATACACACAATAACATGAATGTAATTTTAAAAATTAAGAATGAGACCCAGATGCGGTGGCACATGCCTTTAATCCTAGTACTCAGGAGGCAGAGGCAGGTGGATCTGAGACTGAGGTCATACTGATGTGAACAGTGGGTTCCAGGCCAGCTGGGGCTACAGGGAAACCCTCCCCCCCTCCCTCCTCTCTCTCTCTCACACACACACATACACAGAGTTCATATGTCCTTCATAGAACTTAAGCAAGGTATGGTGGCTTTTGCAAAACCCCAACACTCAGGTGGCTTAGGCAGGAAAGTTACTGAGTTTAAGGCCAGCAGTGTGAAGTTCAGTTTAAAAAACAAAAACTTTCATAACTTCCATAATTCCTCTCAACTTGTTAACTATTTTGTTTCCCACATGCTATTACATTAATATCATTAATATAGAACAACTCTCCAAGCAAGAAAAATTTACATGTGAAATGAATTATTTTTCCTAGTTTATATGGTAACAAGAACACCACCAAATATATTGGTTTCCAAGTCAATAAAACTCTTCCTCTTACAAAGTTTCAGAATATAAAAACTGGACTCAGAATTGATTACAGTAACACCAAGTAAATAAAAGTCACAATTGAATGATGTTATCTGACCTATTCCAATCTGTTATCTGGAGGAAAGGGCACTTTAACAGAGAAACACATTTAACTTTAGTTCAAAGACTAAGCTACCAATAAAGCAAATATTTTATTCACAAAAATTTAAAGAATGTTAAAATTGGAACTGGAAGCTATTGGTTTCGCACATTTAAGCACATGCAAAGCTGAGGCAAGAGGGCTACTATGAATCTGAGTCAGTCTGGGATACACAGTGAGACCTTGTCTCAGAAACAAAGCAAACAGCCTCCAGGTTAGCCTGCAATCCCAGAGCTCACTAACCAGTTTAGGGCTCATTGAATATATAAATGTGGCTGGGCATGGTGGTGCACGTCTTTAATCCCAGCACTCAGGAGGCAGAGGCAGGTGGAAGATCTCTGAGTTCACGGTCAGCCTGGTCTACATAGTGAGATCCAGGATAGCTGGGGCTACAGGGAAACCCTGTGTCATATAAATGTGGCAAACTGTAGAAGCTACTGTTCCCCCAAACGTCTATTGAACTCATTTCCTTACCAATAGTTTGCTTTATATATGCTTGTTTGGAGTCAACATTTTCCATAAAGGACCAGGTTGTAAATATCATTCATGGTTTTTCAGGCCTCATACTGTCCCTGTCAAATATTTTTTATCATAATCATTTTTCCAGTGACATGGATCAAACCCAGGGCCTTGCATATGCTAGGCAAGTGATCTACCACTGAGCTACATCCCCAACCCATTTTTCCTATAGTCTTTAAAACTCCTTTAAAAATATAAAAACTATTCTCAGCACTGCCCCTCTAAAAACAGGCCACAAGCAGATTTGCTGTATTTCCTGGTTCAGCTTCACACCAATATCTTTTTGTTACTATGCTATTTACTTCTTTCAAGTATTTGCTCCAGTGTAATCTAGTGAAGTCTTTTCTGAACATGTTTTTACCTGTTCCTCTCTATGTAACATACAATGCAAATAGTGTATCAACCAACATATTTACACTTACCACTGAGGTAAGTTCCATGAAGGCAGGCATCTGTTTTTTTTCTTTTTCCAGACTAATAGGTTCTCAATAAATAAATCTACCCTCACACTTGCACAACAGATACTACAGAGGAAGTGTGTACTCCATGTGAAATAATCCAACAAGTTAAAAATATGCTCAAAATAGACACAAGACACTTTAAACAAAGGGGGGTGTGGTGGCACATGCCCTTAATCCCAGCACTCGGGAGGCAGAGGCAGGCGATCTCTTTGAGTTCAAGGACAGCCTGGTCTACATAGTGAGTTCCAGGACCGCTGGGGCTACAGGGAGACCCTGTCTCAAAAAGAACCCGCCCCCCCGGCAAAAAAAATTAAAGCACTTTTGCAAGGCATGTTGGTGAATGCCTGAGGTGGGAGGACTGCAAGTTCAAAGCCAGTCTGGACTACTCAGTGAGACTATCGCAAAATATCAAAAATTAAAGCACTTCTTACTATCCCACAAAATGAGATTGGTTCTTGGTCTAATTCTCTTGAGGTTTACCAGAACTTTAGCTAATGTAATAAACAACTTTCAATTACAATTCTTAAGTCCCTCTGCAGACCAGTTTCGGCTTTCTTTGATCTCATCCACAAGTGTTCCCTGCCAGTTCAACTAGTTTGGCAACTTTAGCGTTTGGCAAAGCAAGGTACTTCTTTTATGGTTCCTTCTCCCAATATTTCAGTATTACAAACTTCTGAATACTATCATTTGCCAGTTGACTAAACAAGCAAAATGCTAGACTCAAGTAAGTCACAGTACTAGATATACTACTAGTAAATACCAGTATGAAGCTTACTGGTTAGTTTTAAGATAGGGTCTTAGGTAGCCCAGACTAACTTCAAATTCCTGATCCTCCTTCCTCTTTTTCCCAAGTGCTGGAATTACAGGTGTGCAGTCTTAACATGAAGTCTAGATGTCACGTTAAGACATTACAGAATCAAACTATTTTTAAAAAGTGATGTTTTAGGGAATACAAAAATGTTTTTAAAATCCTTTCATACATTCACAATTTCACCTTCTATATGACTAGAATTTTGCCTTTATTACCAAACAAGCAACTTTGGTCTCTAAAATAATTTAAAAATCTAATTGCACTGTTAAAAGTTAAGACAACTTGGCCAGGCATGGTGGCACTCACCTTTGGTCTCATAAGTAGGGGGGTAGAGGCTATAATTTTAAAAAAGCAGAAGAGACTCCTAAGGTGGCAGAAGTAGCAGAGATCTGTAACCCTAACTACTCAGGAGACAGGAGGACTGCAAGTTCAAGGCCTGCCTAAGCAACTTAGCAAGACCCTGTCTCAAAATAAAGACAAGCAAGCAAACAGAAAAAAAGAGGCAGAAATACAGCTGTTTGGTGGCAAGTTGTTATTACAAGTTATAACAACAAAGGAAAAAAAAACCCTGAATATTATTTTCAACTATTATATCCTAAGTTGTCATAAAATAAGGTATGGTAAAACAGGGCAAACCTTAAGCAACCATTGTTTTTTAAAAAAGTTCTCTGTTTTTCTAAGTCAGTGACTCTTTTAAGTCACTTTTTAAACCGTACATCCCTAGAGAATAGTAAGGCCCCCACATACCAACACATCCCACTTATCTAGTTCGAGTAATATAACGTGAGAAACTGCACTGTATAATTCCTTTATTTTCTGCATATTAGTGCTTTACCAACACTACAACCATAAAGAACACAATTCCAAGTACTGTACTTTTTAGCTTGGGGAGATCACAGTCTACAGACTCATTTACTTATATTAAGACAAGATTAACCTCATTCAAAACTTACTGCAAGTTTATAAATTCACATAAATACAGAAATTGATGCAATTAAACAAAATCTTCAGGATCTTATTTTTTAAATGCTTAGGTAACTTTTTTTCCCTGCAGGCTCTAATAGTTACCTGCTCTGTAATCACCAATGGTTATGGCTCAATTTAACTACATCAATTGTTAACCTTTCATATGCAAAGAAATGTAAGTGAAAAATTACAATTTCTTTCCAAAAGACTTAGGGTTTTCCAAATTTCAAATGTATTTTCCCCCCTCCCACCTTTTCAGACATTTCAAATAAACTAAAAATAACCCCATCTCACCTGCGACATTCAGTAATAGCAATCACTTGGATGTATAAAATTTTAACTATGCCCCCAGTTATTTTAAGACACACAAAAAATGGCTGTCTACCAATCTGTCTGTCACAAGTTAGAACACTACATTTAAGAATGAACATGAGGGTTTCAAGTTTCCTCCAGTTTAGGCATTTATACCTTTGTGCTTATTTAATTTCAGGATGTTACTATAGCATTATATGTATAACCATGATTATGTACCTTAAAATGTAACCATTCAAAACACTTAAGAATTACATTTTACGGTGGAGCTTTGGGAATTTTCAAAAGCAACTAAAATGATCTTAAGTATGTGTATTAGCCTCACTTCTAGATTCTTAGACTAATATGAAACAGAACTTAATGCTTTTGTTGCATCTTAAATTCAAAAATCCCTCTGCACCAATAGAAGCCTATAACATAGCACCTTTTCTAATCCACTTGAAGTAAAACGTTTGAGTTCTACATTGAAGAATTGGTTCTTGTATAGACTTATGCTTCTCCTACATCTTTGGTAAAAGCTCCATTATACAATATGGCCAAAACATGAAGGACTAATACTGTCCAACTATACCATGATATCCGGCTTGATTTTAATTTTCAGACACCCTCATTAAGCAAAACCACACCACCTTGTCCTGTACACTGCCTCTGCAGTCTACATTTCTGAAATTCCCTAAGTTTTATTCCTTGAGGATCACTAAAATTAATCCTTAAGGCTACACAAGAACCAGATGCTGCTTCACAATTATGAATCAACATTAACATTTGGTTCAAAATAGTATCATAGTGGTCTCAATCTAGTTACTGGTCCTAACCAGCTAATCTTAAGATCTGGATATCACCAGTGAGCACAATGCTTACCCTTGAAGAAAAAAAAAGTTTACATTCATTGTCATCTGTAGGTTCTCTTCATCCTGCTTCCCTTCTGTCATCCCTCAAGTCTACACATCATTCATCCATCACATTGCCTTCCTTAATAGTGTACTACTGAACCAACAGTATAATCTATTTGCATGAGTTAATCCTACAATCAAGCAATTATCTTCTTTTATAATAAAACATCTTTTCCAGTGTTTTAATTAATGGAGATGTAGCTCGTCCAGCTATAAAAAAATGACATATCCTCAGCTTAATCAGTTGCTGTAATGTGAAAACAGGAAATGTATTTTTTGCCAACTAGGTAAAAGGTGCATATGATTTGACTTGTTAAATTTTTTTTTGTTAGTGAACAAAGTAAACGTTTAGTAATTTTAAAACTACTGGTCTTAAGACATTTGAAACAAGGTAATATATATTCCAGTTTTACCCAAAAGCCACTTAAAATATCTACAAATATTTCATCTGTGTGTGGTATACACCATTATTGCTCCATTTTCTGGAAAGAGACTATTTTTAAAGAGGGAAAACAGCAAAGTTGCTAACTTTGCAGTGAAAAAAAAAAAAAAATTGCACCCTTTACAGGTTACACTTGTTTTTAAGCAGCTTAAGTGAGCTATGCTAAGGGGAACTTGGATTTTATTCCTACTCATGCATGATGTATGTTTCAGAACTTAACAGCTGACATTTCAAAGAACTTCTTACATTACCTGTTTAACATACTGATGTGCAACTGGAACACATTACACTGGTTTTACTCATTATCCTGCCACTGTGGGCTAAGTTCACCATACTGGTCTTGGATATAAAAGGTCACATTTGAAATTACTAAGTTAGAGCTAGTAAGGGAGGGGGGGGAAGGCCTTAAATAGAAAAGACAAACGGCAGTTTGATTAAGCAATAATTTTCAGTTTACTAGATGAAACAGACTTGCAACATAGTCTGCATGAATGCAAAATAAGCCATCTACAGCAAGTGATAAGGAAACTGGGCAAAAAGGAAAAAAGCATACATTGGGGGGAAAAAAAGATTCTCTCGAAATAAAAAAAAAAATCAAAATCAAACCATTATTATAAAGGACTTCACCAAGAGCTGCTATTACCCCCACCCCGTTTGCTGGAAGTCACCAAGAGCATCTAGCACTGTGTTCGTGTCGAATGTCAGATCAGAGCATCCTAACGCAAAGCAAAAAAGAAAAAAAGGAAACAAAGAAAACTCCCAACCCCCCTAAACCGTAGAACAGTAACTCCAGAGTTCAAACTCAAAAGAAGAGAAAGTGGCAACTGAAAGAGGTGATGATGGTGGCGATAATCCTATGAATGGGTTTTTGATTTCTCTCCTTCTGGGGGATGGGTGGAGAATGCTCATTAGGATTTGTAGTTAGAGGTTAACCATGTGAGCCCCTCATAGAGTCCGTCCCCTGAGGTGGCACAGGAGGGCTGCACATACCAGTTCCTGTCCCTAATCCGGGTCAGGCCCAGTTTCTCCTGGATCTCGTGGGGTTTCATGGCATCAGGCAGGTCCTGCTTGTTGGCGAAGATGAGGATTATGGCGTCCCTCATCTCCCGGTCATTGATAATGCGGTGCAGCTCCTGGCGGGCCTCGTCGATGCGGTCGCGGTCGGCGCAGTCCACTACGAAGATCAGACCCTGGGTCCCGGTGTAGTAATGCCGCCAGAGCGGCCGGATCTTGTCCTGGCCGCCCACATCCCACACGTTGAACTTGACGTTTTTGTAAGTCACCGTCTCCACGTTGAAACCCACGGTGGGAATGGTGGTCACAGACTGGCCCAGCTTCAACTTGTACAGGATGGTTGTCTTGCCGGCTGCGTCCAGGCCCAACATGAGGATCCGCATTTCCTTGTTCCCGAAGATCTTGGACAGCACCTTCCCCATCGCGTCGGAGGAGCCGGGGCCGGGGGCATTCAGGTGTCCCGGGTCCCCTCAGCCTGCTCCGCCGCCGCGGCCGCGCAACCGAAACGAAGCCGCCCGGCCGCGAGGATGCCCTGCGGCCTGCGCCCAAGTTGCCTCCTAGGGGCAGGGGCCCGGCCCGCTTTCACTCGCGCATCCCCCGCTGCACAACTTGAAGTCTCCAGTCCCCGCTGCCGGGGCCCCGAGTCTGCGCCCGGAGAGCCGCCGCCCTGCTGAGGCGCGGCCCGGCCCGGAACTGCCCTTCCCCCCGCCGCCGCGCCGCCGCGCTTCGCGCTCCTTCGCTTTTCCTCACCGCGCCCTGCGGCCCGCCAGCCGTCCCGCGACCACCGGCTCCCCACAGCCTCAGGTCACCCAGAGAGACGCGCGGCTCAGGCGGCCCGGCGGGTCATGAATCCTCGCGGGAACTCGGTATGCTGCCTGCAGGGACACAGAGAGGGAAAGGGAGTTACGGCCGGGACTCCCGAGAAGCGCGGAGGCCGACGCGGCCCGCCCTTCCCGCTCGGTCCGCGGGGTTACCTCTAGCCGCCGCCCCGAGCGCGGGCTCCCGCGGGCCTCCACCTCCTCCCAGCTCTACCGCCGCCGCTGCCGGAAAAGGCGCCGAGGAAACCGCCTCACTTCCCCTCCTGACCGCGCAGGCGCAGCAGAGACCGGCCGTTTGGACAAGAGCAACCTCTGTAAAGAGAGTGGCCCGCGCGCCTAACGTCACGGGTGCCACGCGCTGAGGGGGCGGGGCTACGGCGGCCCGGAGGACTCAGGTGCGGCCCGCGCGCTGTCCGTCGGGGTTGGACTGGACCCGTGCCCACCTGTCGCTCTGTTGGCGTCTTCCCGTTTTTCTCTTCGCATCTGGCCCCCTCCTCCACCCGATTCCGGGGACAGACCCCCTGAGGGGGGGTCCGCGCGGTGAGGTTCCTCCTCCGCCCGCCCTCGGAACCAACAGCCTGTTCCCACACCCCTGCCGAGGTCCCCCCGGTTCGTCCCGGGTTCCAGTGCCTGACTCTCTATTTTCCAACGCCTCTTCCTTATCCGTAGAGTTCTGAGTTTCCTGGAAGACACGTGGGAGGCCAGTGTTCCATGGAATCCTCCAGTCAAAGCAGTGAGCACTTTAACTAGGCTTGGGTTTGCGCTTAAGCCTTGTTGAGTGCTTAAGCATGTTCTCTTTGTCTCGTCAGAACAGCCCGCATTTCTTAAGAATTAAGGTATCCGGGCTGACGAGACGGCTCCGCTGGTAAAGACGTTTGCCGCCAAACTAGACGGGTGAGTGCGAGCTGGAAAACCATATGGTGGAAAGATGAACCAACTCCCTTAACTATCCTTTGACCTTCCCACACAGTAAAGTAAACCTTTTTGTATCAAATGGTTAGTGACAAAGTTAAAATAAGGTGAAACTTTAAATATCAAGGGCAAAAGTAAATACAAAAAAAATAGAGAGCTGAGTGTCGGGGCACATTCTGGCGCTGGGGAGGCACAGGCAGACAGCTCTCTATAAATCCAAGGCCCGCCTGGTCCACATAGCAAGTTCCAGACCAGCCAGAGCTACAGAATGAGACCCTGTTTTATAAAAAGAGAGTGGTGAGAGGGGAACCCACATGGTGGTTAACAACCATCTATAACTCCAGTTCCAGGGGAATCCGATGTCCTCTTCTGACCTTCGTGAGCATTGCACGACAAGGGTGCACTTTCATGCAAGCAATACACTCATATACATAAAAATAATAAAATATTTTTTAGAATAAGAATTGGGAACCAGCTTGATGGCGCAGGCCTTTAATCCCAGCACTCAGGAGGCAGAAGCAGGCGAATCTGTGAGTTCAATGCCAGCCTGGTCTACATAGCAGGTTCCAGGCCAGCTGGGACTACAGGGAGACCCTGTCCCAAAAATAAAAATAAAAGGTTTGGGCATGGTGGCGCATGCCTTTAATTCTCGCATTCAGGAGGCAGGAGATCTCTGTGAGGACAACCTGGTCAACATTTTTTTAAAAGGGTGGGGATAGCTGGAGAGATGGCTCAGGGAACCGACATGGCGGCTAACAACTGTCCGGTTCCAGGGGATCCAATGCCCTCTTCTGGCCTCTGCAGGCATTGCTCGTACACTTATATCCCAACAAAACACTCATACATAAAATAAGTAGAAAAATAGTCTTTTAAAAGAGAGAAAACAGTAACAAAAAGTAAAGTTTTTCTAAAGGAATATGCAGTAACAGCGTATGAAAACATTTTTCTTTCATAGTCAACTTAAGAAAATATAAAATTTGAAGCTAGGCATAGTGGCTCATGCCCATAATCTCAGAACTGGTGAGGCTGAGGCAGGAGGATTACCATATATTTGAGGTCAGCCAGGGCTAGTGAGTGTCACCTTGTCTGGAAATAAATTTAGTAAATTTATTTCAGATTGGACTCACTTTCTTGCTGGTTGGTTTGTTATTTGAGACAGGGTTTCATGTGTTTCAGGCTGTCCTCAAACTCATTGTAGCTGAGGATAACTTTGAACTTGTGTTTCTCCTACTCCTACATTCTGAGTGCTGGGATTACAGGTGTAAGCCACTGAGGTTACAGGCACAAGAAGCCACACTGGGCTTTTTACCTGGGTGCTGGGGATTCAAACTCAGGTCCTCATGCTTACAGAGCAAGTGCTCTTACTCAGCCATCTCTCCAGCACCAACTATAAATTGTTTTTAGGAATAATCATAACAAACAACAGTGATCAGAACATAGACACAGGTAATGAAAATTTTAAACTGTGTATATCAGTTCACTTTTTTTTTTTTTTTTTTTTTTTTTTTTTTTTTTTTTTTTTTTTTCGGTGTTTAAGACAGAGTCTCCCTGTAGCCCCAGCTGGCCTGGAACTCGCCAGACTGGCCTCTGTCTCCCCAGTGCTGGGACTAAAGGTGTGCACCACCACACCTGGCTCATCTCACTTTTTAATTTTGAGTCAGGATCTTCCTGTAGCCCCAGCTGTCCTGGAACTCACTATATAGCCATGCCTGGCTATCTTTTTTAAAGGTGAATTTTGGCTGGGTATGGTGGCAAAGGCCTTTTAGTCCCAGCATTTGGGAGGCAGAGGGAAGTGGATCTCTGTGAGTTTGAGGCCAGCCTGGTCTATGTAGTGAATTCCACGCCAGCTGGGGCTATAGAGAAACCCTGTCTCAAATGAGATTGTTCAGTGGGTAAAGGTACCTGCCACCAAACCTGATGACTTGAATTTAATCCCCAAGACCCACATGGTGGAAGAACACCTGACTCCCACAAGTTGTCCTCTGACCTCTACATTTGCACAGTAGCATGTGCTAAATAAAATGTAATTTAAAAAAATTTAAAGGTGAATTTTAATACAATCAAAACACTGCCAAATGGTAACAATTTAGGGAACTACTAAATCATACCACAGATGAAATATTTTATTTTCTTTATTCCTTCTGGAAACAATTTATATTTTAATAGCATATATTGGTTATACATAATAATGGGTTTCAGTATGACATTTTCACACAAGTACATAATATGTTTCAATCATTTTCACCCCCATTACTCTCTTGTCCCCGCCCGCTCTGACCCCTCCTCTTCCCAGCTAGTTCCTGTCTACTTTCATGTCTTTTCATCTTTTTTTTGTGTCACCCAGTAAGTTTATTAGGGTTGTTTATAGGAACACCGGCACCTTAGACCAGTGGCTACACCACTGAAAGAGAAATGTCTCCTTCCCGTATCAACCATTAACTGCTTATAAATTCAGGAGGTCAGGCATATGAACCCCTCCCCAACGCCATGACAGGATATTGATAGGTCCAGTTTTGTGCAGGTAATCATGGCTGCTGGGGGTAAAACTGTCATGCCATGCCTAGAAGTCAGTGTTCCCACACCTCTCTATCTCCCCCAGCTTTTACACTCCTTCACCCTTTCCTCCGTAATATTCTCTGAGCCTTGGAGAAGGTTCCATTTATGGTTGGACTTGGTCATTATTACTGTACACAGGTTTCACAGCTTAATAAATCTGTTGATGACAATTCTCCCCCAACTGGCCTGCATTCTGATACTATGAGGGATGGCTGACAGGGAGGAAGCGTCCAGCTCAGTTCCTGCAATGTTCTGCGACCAAGATGTGTGGTGTCATCAGCAATAGATTCTCACCACCTACTTCTCATACAGGACTTGCTCTTGTCTGTAACACTGATGGACCTTTCAAACCCTCATCCCTTCTACTCTCCCAGCCTCTGGTAATCACCATTCTGCTCTGCATTTCCATGAAGTCAACTTTTTTATATTCCACTTAAAAGTGGAACTAAGGTGGTACTTGTCTTTCTGTGGTTGGCATACTGAAAAGAAGAATTTTTAAATGGTAAAATTTCAAGCCAGTCTAGGCTACAGTATAACACCTCTTTAAAAAAAAAAATCAAACTAGCCGGGCATGGTGGTACACACCTTTAATCCCAGCACTTGGGAGGCAGAGGCAGAAGGATCTCTGTGAGTTCCAGGCCAGCTGGGGCTGTACAGGGAGACCCTGTCTCAAAAAGACAAAAAAAAAAAAAAAAAAAAATAAAACTAAACCAAAAAAAAAAAAAAAAAAAAAAAAAAAAAAAATCAAACTAAACCAAAACAAAATAACAAAAAAATAAAAATAACAAAAACCTGGAGGCTAGTAGACTGAGGCTGGGAGGATTGAAGGTGGCATTGAGCTTGTCATCTTCTGCCTCGGTCTCTAAGGTGCACACAAAAGTGTTTGTGGTTTTATTTTGTTTTGTTTCGTTTTGTTTTTTGAACATTTTGAGACAGGGTCTCCCTGTAGCCCCAGCTGGCCTGGAACTCAGAGATCCACCTGCCTCTGCCTCCCAAGTGCTGGGACTAAAGGTGCGCACCACCAAGCTCAACCTTAAAAGGTTTGTTTGTTTTTAATGGAAATTGCAGAAAGTGAGACTCTCAGAAATAAGTGAACAATCTAATGAAAAATCATTTTCATTTTTAAGTATTCTTTGATAACTTTAATGGATTCTTCTTTTATTTCTTTTTGAGGCAAGGTCTCATGTATCCCAAGCTAGCCTTGAATTCTTGATCCTCCTACCTCCATCTCCCAAGTTGCTAGGATTAGAGTCAAGATACTGAGTCTAGCTAATTACATTCTTAAATTACTTCCCAGCACTTCTTGGGTTACCTAGATTTAAGTTGGGTAACTTAATTATCATTGATTATCAACTTCTCTATTCCTGTAAGGGGAAAATCTGTCTTCATTTGTTCAGGCAATCGCTTCCTCCCCTTTACACTTGAAGAAGCTGAGCACTGGAAAGGTAAACAAGTTCTTCTGATCAGTAAATGATGCAAAGCAGATTCAAATTAAGACTAATTTTTTTTATTTTATTTGGGGTGGTTTGACTAGCTTTAACTCACTGTGTAGACAAAGATGACCTTGAACTCCTGATTGTCCTTCACTTCCCAAATGCTGTGATTACATATAGCCAACATCACAGCTGACTTATTTTTAATTTCATTTCTTTTCATTTGTTTTATTTTATTTTATTATGTAGGCCAGCAACTCTGAATCATACACACAGGGTGTGGTGGCACAGGCCTGTAATCCTAGGACTTGGGAGGTAGAGACAGGAGGATCAGAATTTCAATGTCATCCTTGATTACATAACAGACCTGGCCTACGTGAGAACTGTGGTTGGAAGGCAAGAAAACAAGAAAGAAAAAAGGGGGAAGAAGGGAAGGGAAAGGAAGGGGAGGAGAGGGGAGGGAGAAAGGGGAAGGGAGAAGGGAAGAAGGGGGAGGGAAGGGAAAGGAAGGGGAGGGGAGGAGAGAGGGAAGGGAAGGGAGAACGGAAGAAGAGGGGAGGGAAGGGAAGGGAAAAAGTATTGTATATGGCAATCATTTGACATTGTGTCATCTACAAAATTCATGCAAAATCAAATTATAAAATAAAGCAAAAACAACCTATATGCAGCCTCAGGAAGCAAGTTGCCCACACTGGTTACACTAAAACTTGCCCATGGATACTTGTCCATTTTGGCTACCCACTATGTAAACATCCATCCTGCTTGGGTTTATTCCTAAATTGGAAAGAAAGATAAAGAAGTGTAAATAAATACTCCTTTTCCTGCCTATGTTTTGTGTAAGTAAACTGTGTTCAACCAATTAACTAATCAGTCTTGTTCCAAGTTTTAAGTTTTGGGAGATTCAAAATTCCAGAGCTGCTGAGACAAGTGTCCAGAGTAGCTGAGGTCTGTATCATGGTGGCCAGCATCCAGTGACAGAAAATGCCAATAGCAGCAAGTATCACAGTCCACCCTGTGCCATGGTCTTAGGATTGTCTTTCTCACATGTCTATCTGGACACCCCACACTTCTGATAAAAGTACTTTCTGCTCAAATTAACCAGAGGCAGTTTTTATTGATGTAATTGAGAACTCTGAAACATACATACTTCAAGAATGCAAAATAAAATGATTTATCAACACAAATGGGGCTAGAAGTGGATTTCAGTTGATAGATTGCCTGCCAAGTGTGCACAGAGCCCTGGTTTTGAGCCCCAGCACCACATACTCCCGTAATCCCAGCACTTGGGAATTGAAGGTAGAAGGATCATGAGTTCAGGTCATGGTTAGCTACATAGTAAATTTAAGGCTAGCCTGGGATCCATGAGACACTGTCTCAAAAATAAATTATACAGGACATCTGGCTATGTAATATTAACATTCCCTCATGTAGTCATTTGAAAATGGAGTCAGACAAGTAAAGGTCTAGAGTCACCATCATTTCCAATCTGTTAAAATAATGCTCCATGCCGGGCATGGTGGCACACACCTTTAATCCCAGCACTTGGGAGGCAGAGGCAGGCAGATCTCTGTGAGTTCAAGGCCAGCCTGGTCTACATAGTGAGTTCCAGGACAGCTGGGGCTATAGGAAGACCCTGTCTCAAAAAGACAATAATAATAATTAATAATAATGATAATAATGCTCCTTTACATGAGGATGCAAATGTTTTTAATATCAACCATTCAAATCACTAAAATTGTGGGAATAGGTCAGGCATGGTGGGTCACACCTACAATCTCAGAATTTAGGACGCTGGACAGGAAGATTACTGATTTTGAGGCCAGCCTGGGCTACAGAGTGAGACCCTGCGGATATGAATATATAATTAGTTCCTATGCTGGAGATAATCTCACATGTCTTCTTAAGCTAAAACTAGCAGATTTAATATTGATAGTCTAAGTTATTTTTAAAGAACAGAGAGGCTCAGTCATTCAGGCCGCTTAATTAACTGAATGCTCCAAACCTTGTAATTAAGTAATAAAACAACACTGCACATGGCTTTTGCAGACAGTAGTTGGGCCTGTGCTATCAGTTCCTCAGTTGTGCTGTCAGATACAATAACACTGTGTTGCTGCATCTTGGTGCAGATGGTGTGCTATTCAGGAAGAATCTCAAGGGAAACCAAAGCTCTGAGGGCTCAAATCTCCATCCTTTGAATGAGTGTCTAGCCTTGTGACATTGCAGTACGGCATCATCTACCGATGTGTTGGTCTGTGTTCACAGCTGTCCTGGAATGCATGCATCCCATAGGCTGCAGGTGGGACTCTTTCGAGACCAGCTGAAAAAGTCCTGATTTTCAGGCTTTGTGTTGGTTTTACCTCTTATTGATACTGGATGATGTGATGACATATAAGCAAAACACTAACTTCTAGTTGAAGGGTTCACAGCACTAAAAAGTTAACAACTTAAAGTATCTTCCAAGATTAGCTCTCTGTTGCCTCTTTGTCTCTGCATAGTATTTTGTGCTTTACCTAGCTTGCTAACTTGCAATTAGAGGGTCACCTTCTCAAGGGAGTCCTTCTACTGGCTAGCTTAGTGGTAAACACAGCAGACCATGCCTTTTATACGATCCAGAAAAAATGATCAATCTTCCAAATCCCAACAAAAAGTTGATAAACCAGCAAATTTACTAATCTAAAACTATGGAATAAAATAACTTTATTGCCATCAGTGTTACTTTTAAGAAAGAGAATAAGGACATTTATAAAAATGAGTGGGGACAGGATGAATAGAAACAAGAAAGGAGGGGGAAATAAAGGATAGTGTCGAAAAGGAGAGCTTGGCAATGCAAAGGGATATGTTGGGTCAACAGCTTTGGGTCAGGAGGGGAAAATTCTTAGAAAAACATATCCAGGAAAATTCATTTGAGACTTCCTGCTCCATAACCTTAAATTTTTTTGCTTTAGAAGCACACATATTATGAGTACCAAGAACAATGGAGTAGCTTTTATGCTGTTCAGAACCTTTGAACCATCAGTATGTAATTATATGTAGTAGCTCACACTCTTAAGACAGAGTTTTGAACACAGTTACCAAGATTTATGAGTGTGGAAATGGCTGTAAAATCCTAGGTAAAAGTTACACTATAACCAGTTTAACAACAGCTTAGCTGAGCACAATTTATGGGTTTGTTTCCATTTAGAGTACAAAAGATTTACACTGCAACCGATTTAGAAAGACACTTACTGGATTGTATGTCCACAAATAATAGCCACATCACACAGCCTGCTGTGCGAAACACTAGCTTCAGGGGTAGCATTACAATTCCTTAAGCCTGGGTCAGTGGTACTGTGACCCTCTCTGATGAATATCAGGCCAGCAGTTCCTGTGCTGTCTTCACTGTGAGGTCAGTTACCCTGTGTGCCACTTCTCAAATCAACTAGATTAATGCCAGAAAAGGGAGGCACCAGAGTCTTTGAAGCAGTTCTAAGGCTTGACTTCATTTCCAAATGTAAAAACGGATCTTTATGCTGCTTATTATATCGTTTTACTGTCATAAGAAAAAAAGTCTCATAAATTCAACATGCTTACCAAGTAGTAACCTTGTTGTATAAGATAGTTGATCTGGAACTTTATAACAATTTTGATTGGATACATGTTTAACAGTACATTAAAGATTCAAGAACTAAAACAAGTCTTCCCATGCATTTGACACCCTTAGGATGCCTTTGACAACAACCACCCAATACAGAACGTAAGAGTTCGCTAAGACTCCTATGGGCTATTTTTCAGGTGATCCCTCAACACAGACATCTCTGGCCATATCACCTGAACACCTCTCTTCTCTTCCCTTTCCTCTCCTCTTCCTCCCTTCCTTCCCCCCTCCCCCTCCAGCACTACCACTGTGGTATATCCCCAGATTGTTTTTGGTTTTGGGGGTTTTTTTGGGTTTTTTTGAGACAGGGTCTCACTAGGTAGCCAGGCTGAATTCAAACTTGTGATTCTCCTGCCTCCCCCTGCCAAGTACTAGGATGATAGGTGTGCACTACTATGCTTGGCAGTAATTATATTTTTTTCCTGGTAATTTAGAATTAGATATGAAGAAAGACTATACTAATTTGTTTCTTAGTACATCTGCATGCTACTAGCTAGGAACTGTGTCAAGGTCTATCTCTCATCTTTTTTTTGGTCTTTCTGAGACGGTCTCCCTGTAGCCCCAGCTGTCCTGGAACTCACTATGTAGACTAGGCTAGCCTTGAACTCACAGAGATCCGCCTGCCTCTGCCTCCCGAGTGCTGGTATTACAGGTGTGTGCCACCACGCCCGTCTTATCTTTCTATCTTTGAATACTAGGTGGCAATAGAAGTTTGTTTTCCAGGAGAAGAAGGAAGAAAATGTGTGGAGAGAGCAAAGACTGTATCCCTACAGTGCCAATCTTCCTTAGGTCTTTGTGTATATCAACCGTTGAGGTTTTTTTAGGCACACTGTATCTTCATTTTAAATTACCTTTCTTTTGCTAAGGCAAGCTCTAGTCAGTTTCTGTTACATATAAATAGAAGTTATAGCTTTATTAAACATGCCAAGGGAAAAAATATGCACAGACAAAATAATTATGACATCAAAACGAATACATTGAGCGAGACATGGTGATGCATGTATGAAATCTAGCACTAAGGAGGCTAAGGCAAAAGGATAAAGAGTTCAAGGCTAGCCTGGGCTACACAGTAAGATCCTATCTGGGAGAAGAAAGAGGAAAGAAAGAAAAAAGAGAATGGGAGGGGGTGCAGTATGATAAAATCTGGAACCCTAGTACTTGGGAGGTGGAACCAGGTGGATCAGGTGGTCACAGATAGTTATATCTACATACTGAGTTCAAGGCCAGCTTGGGCTACATGAACCTTGTCTCTAAAATTTTAAAAAAAAAAATGAGAAAGACAGAGAAATGTTGCTTTAAAAAATTGGCACCTGCCGGGTGTCGTGGTGCACACCTTTAATCCCAGCACTTGGGAGGCAGAGGCAGGCGGATCTCTGTGAGTTCAAGGCCAGCCTGGTCTACATAATGAGTTCCAGGTCAGCTGGGGCTACAGGGAGACCTTGTCTCAAAAAGTCCAAAAAAAAAAAGAAAAGAAAAGAAAAAGAAAAAATACAATTGTTCCAGGATGATGGAGTAGTTAAATATTTTTGCAATTTTGCCTTCTAACTACAACTAAGAACCGTAGGTCCTACATACAAGACATGCATGGGAAGACACTAAAGCAACAACTCTCCCTTAAGGAGCCTTGCACATGTCTTACTTTCTGTGACTGTTCTTTTAAAAAGCCTACGCCCATGCTCTCAGGCATGTCTTTCTTCTGAGTGCCTCTTTATCCCTTAATGCTCATGCTTAAGCCAATATTAAAATATCATTAAGCCTCAGCTCTACTTCATTAAAAAGGAGACACTGAAAGGTGGAGAGGAGAGGAAGACTGGCTGTTTACCCAGAGACCCAACACAAGGCACTGTAATGAGTTCCCTGGATTTTCTTTTATCTCCCAGACCTGGAGCTTAAGAAGCCAACTACCTAGAAATGCCTGCTGTGATATTGTTCTAAACTATATAACATATATTGAGGTTAGCAGTACAGAGCTAAAGCCCCTGGGCTTCCCTGAGTGCTAGGGGTAAAAGAAACATGTTATTATTCATAATAATGTCTTTCAGCCACAACCAAGTTTATTCTAAGGAGGTGACTCTTAGAAGAAGTGAATGTTGGTTGATTGCCAGGGGAATCAACAACACAGAGGGTGTGAATTTTCAGACCTCAGGGGAGGGGAGAAGGCATGGGGATTGAATTAGTCACCATTAGTTATGATTTAATCAACCATGCTTACATCATGGAACCTCTATAAAAATTCTAAATGTTCAGAGAGCTTCTGGGTTGGTGCACACATTGAAGACCCAGAAGGCTGCCTTCCACAGAAAGGGCACAGAAGCTCTGGGTGCATTCCTCTACCTTGACTATGTGTCTCTTCCATTTGGCTGTTCCTCTGTTGAGCTGTACAAAGTAACTGGTAGTAGTAAAGTTCCTTCCTGACTTCTGTGAGTTGTTTCAGCAAATTAGGAACCTGAATTAGGAAGTCCTGGGAGCCCCAAATTTATAGGGAGCTGGTCACAATATAAGTTACAAATTTCAGCACAAAACACAACTCTCAGCCGGACGTGGTGGTGCACGCCTGTAGTCCCAGCACTTGGAAGGCAGAGGCAGGTGGATCTCTGTGAGTTCAAGGCCAGCCTGGTCTACATAGTGAGTTCCAGGACAGCTGGGGCTACAGAGAGACCCTGCTTCAAAAAGACAAAAAACAAAAACAAAAAAAAAAAAAACCCTCTCACCTCAAAGGAAAAGAGAGCTGGTTTATTCTGACCCAAAGATGAGTGACCATGGCCCAGGAACACAGAGTCAGGTTGCCCCAAACATGTTCCAATGTGGAAGCACTTACATGAACTTACATAGTCACAGAAGTTAAAAGATTATATTCCAGAGCCAGGTGTGGTGGTGCATGCCTTTAATTTCAGCACTTGGGAGGCTGAGGCAGGCGGATCCCTGTGAGTTCAAGGCCAGACTGGTCTACATAGTGAATTCCAGGCCAGCTGGGGCTAAGGGGAGACTTTTGTCTCAAAAAAAACCAAAAAAAAAAAAAAAAACCAAATACACTTGGTGGGAACATTCGGTTAGGCATGTTACAGCAAAGTGGGAAAAACTTTGCTAGAGGTCTCAGATGTTATCTGATGGCATTCTTAGTTTTTGAGTTGGTAGAAGCTAGTGGTCTAAGTTAATACATTTCACAGGTTTGACCTTATCATTGAAGGCTGTTGGGTGAGACACAGAAGTTGGTAATGAACGTCTATTAACGGAACTAAAGTAGGCCCAAGATAATTTTGCTCTATATCTTCAGCATCCCCAGTCTCCAAAATCATCAAGTTCTAATCAGTCAATCATATTTGTCGGCTCTTTATTATAGGTTTGTTTTTTTCCTAGGAACTTTAGTTCATACCATCTGGGATCGAAACATACCTGAAACAGGAACATTCTTTTTTTGATTGATTGATTGATTGATTGATTGATTGATTGATTGATTGAGACAGGGTCTCATGTACCCCAGGCTGGCGTTAAACTTAAGGATTCTCTTGGTTCTACCTCCCAGGCACTGGGACTATAGGCATTACACCACCGCCATGGCCTGGTAACACTAGCTCTGGTTGGTTCTCCTGTTCAAATTGAACTGTAGAATACTTAGGATCCAAAGAGTCTCAGAACTGCTTAATGTGAGGAGAACTACCACACATTTGGTATCAGACATGTTGTAATTAGAAAAATGGTTTTCTTTTACTCTTTACCTCTACCCTCACCGTAGGTATCAGTGAAAACTACATGGGGTAGTAAGAAGGCATTACTACCCTGTCCAGCTAAGGAAGTTCTATAGAAGGCCTAGAGGACAGCCAGTGTTCCCACCTCCACCCAGCTATAACAGGGACCTCTCTGCCATGTTAGCAGAGGCCAGTAGGAAACTTGGACTTCTGTCCTCACTTAGCAGAAGCAAGTGGCATTCCCCTTTTGTTACAAAACTAGTTAGCTATTAGCTGGCTTAGAGATCTTTGGAGTTGTACTCCTCCCTCATGATCAGCAGCCTGTAAACCAAGAACTGAAACCATAGGACTCTGATTACTGGTGTAGAGAATGCGATCTGAGTCACATCACTGGCCCTGGGTGGAGACGTGGCATTCTGAACTGCCTGGAAGGTTCTTAGTAGATAGCTACCCAAGCCTTAGAAGATTATTCTCTGGCTGGAGGCTTTACTCTAAAGAGCAAGAACATACCCTTATCTTCTCCCGTAAGACTCAATCCAAGTGGGTCTGTCAATCACTGGACAGGAAAACACCCCTCACAAAAAGCTGCCCCTAGAAACTTCAGAAATAGTACAAAGCCTACATAAAAGGGGGAGGGGATACCCTGGAGAGATGACTTAAGTGGTTAAGAGCACTTGTAGTTCTTCCAGAGAACTCAGTGTTGGGTTCCCAGCACTCACACCAGGCAGCTTACAGCCACTTATAACTCCAAGTCCAGGGGATTCAGTGCCTTCTGGTCTCTGTGGGCACCCACATATACATGACATGCACTCACACAGGTGCACACACATGTACATACACATAAATAAAAATAAATTTTTAAAAAAGTAAGTAGGTCTCTTTGGCCACTGCCCATTTGCATCTTTTGAGTGTGCTGTCTTCTCTACAATAAACTTCTATACTACTGTGTCCTCTGAATTCTTTTTTCTTCCCTCCCTCCCTCCCTCCCTTCCTTCGAGACACCATCTCCTATAACCCAGGCTGGCCTTCAACTGGACATACAGCTGAGGATGGCCTTGAAAATTTGATCCTCCTGCCTTCACTGCCTACATACTGTGATTACGGATATGCACCACCATTTGGATTTATGGGTTTCTGGGGACTGAACACAAGCCTTGTATGCTAAGTAAACATTCTACCAAGTGAGCTACATCCCCAGCCCCTCATAATTCTTTGCACAGCTATCACAAAGGACTGGGGATTTGAGGGAAGTCCAGAGATCACAGTGACACTTTTCCTGTTGTAGATGTACTAGAGGAAGACAGCTAAAAACAGAAGTCTAAAAAGATCTAGAACTTTAGAATGTTCAAAATATTCAACTTTCAACCAAAACCTCTCATAGCAAGATTTCAAAATAAAATTTTTAAAAAGACAATGCCAATACCAAGATGAAGATTATGTTATAGTCTCCAACCAGGATCATAAAACAGTCAGATTAAAACGCCTCAGCATATATATAGAAAATATAAAGAACTTAATGACCATAAATCATGAGATCAGAGACTATATATATGGTGAGATTGGCTGTGTTCATGGATTGGAAGATTCAACACCATAAAAAATGTCCATTTTCTCCAGGTTTCTTCAGGGTTAATGTAATTCCTGTCAAAATCCTAGTAAGGGGCTGGCAAGGAGCTCAGTTGGTATGTGCTTACCTAGCATATATGAAGTGCTTATTTCAATCCCTAGCACCACAGAAGTGGGGCAATATTGGGACATGCCTGTAATTACAAGATGGAAGGTGGAGACAGAAGGATCAAGAGTTCAAGGTCATCCTTGGCTACATATTGATGTCAAGGTCACCCTGGGCTATATAAGACCCTGTCTGAAGGGATTGGAGAGATGGCTCAGCAGTTAAGAGCATTAGCTCCTCTTGCAGAGGACTGGGGTTTGATTCTCAGCACCCATGTGGCAGCTAAAAACCATCTGTAACTCTAGTGCCAGGGGAATTTGATGACCTCTTCTGATTTCTATGGGCATTACACAACAAGGGTGCACTTACATACATGCAGGCAGTACCCTCGTACACAAAATAAAAAAAGACCCTGTCTCAAAAACATTCTGGCAAGGTTTTTAAAAATTATTTTATGTGTATGAGTGTTTTGCCTGTGTATATTTAAGTACATCATGTGTGTACCATGCCCCTAGAGGCCCAAAGAGGGCATCAGATCCCATAGAATTGGAGTTACTGAAGGTTGTTAGTGATCTTGAGGGTACTGGGAAGTGCCAGCTCCTCTGCAAGAGCAGCCAGTGCTCTTAATCACTGAGCCATCTCTCCAGCCTGGCAAGATATTTTAAAATGTTTATTTATGACAAGATGTTGGTATGTAACCCAGGCTAGCCTTGAACTTGCTATACAGCTCAAGATCCTCCTGCCTCAACCTCCTAAACTGGAATTATAAGTAGGTTTCACTAGTACACTATCTTGCTATCCTGGAAAAATCTTTTTCACATATAGAAAAGATTATTATAAAGTATACAGGTGTGTAATCTCAGCACTTGGGAGGCAGAGGCAGGAGGATCAGGAGTTCAATGTCATCCTTAGGCACATACTGAGTTCAAGGCCAGCCTGGGCTACAGGAACCCCAAGTAAAAAGGAGGGGCAGTGAGATTACTCATTGGGTAAAAACATGTGCCACCAAGCCCAATGTGCTGTGGCATGCACATCTCTCCCCCTAGAAATAAATATATTTTTAAAAACTATAAAAAGAGTTCTCTTTTTTTTTTAAAGCCAAAATAAGCTACAATTCCAAGCCAGCTAGGATCACTGTAATAGCAACAGCAACCAAACAAAATAACAAGTCTCAACAAGCCTGTGGAAAACTTGGAACTTTCTTACTGTGTTGGTGGGTATGTAAAATGGTGCATCTGCTATGAAAAACAGTTCAGCTATTCCTTAAAAACTAAATGCAAGATTACCAGGAGATCCAGAAATTCCAACCCTAACTACAGAACCAAAAGATGAAAGCAGGGAGAGACAGGTATTTGTTGTAGCATTATGAGCAATAATATTATGAAGTTGTTAAATCATAATTGAGAATATGTATATTTATATCAGTTATACAGATAATTTTCTGTAGTATGTAACTGTTTATGTGTATATGGTGATGACTGTAGATTGTCTCTTTTAACCAGGTATTTTAACCTCTCTTTAGTGGCTTTTCCTTTATGTCTTGCCACACCCCAAACTGTGTTTCCCCCTTGAGAAATGAGCTATGCTACAAAATGAATTAGAGCTTTGTCACTGTATCCTGGAGGTGGGGTGGGGGTAAGTTGAACAGATACAGCAGCCTGTGCCTATAGAAATAGGACTTCTTGCAGAATGCATTAGCCCTAAAAGCAACCCCTAATAAGTGAATCCCTTTGATCACAAAATGTCAAACAGGGCTGAATAGATGACTCAGCCATTAAGAGTGAGTACTACTTTTGCAGAGGACCTGAGTTCAGTTCCTAGTACCCACACTGGGTGGCTCACAGCCACTTCTAACTCCAGCCCCAGGAGAATCCAATGCCTTTGTCCTCCTCAGGAACTTACAATCATGTGCCTATATACACAGACACACAGATTTAAAAATTATGAAAATAATTTTTTGGTCTTTTTTTCAAAAAACCAAAATCAAACAGAAACCACACTCACATGGGTATTTAAAATTAATTTGGGGGGGGTGTCTTTTTAAGAGAAGGTCTTCCTGTAGCCACAGCTGATTTGGAACTCACTATATAGATCAGGCTGGCCTTGAACTCACAGAAATCTACCTACCTGTGTCTCCCAAGTGCTGGAATTAAAGACATGTGCCACTACGCCCAGCTAGAAACCACAGTGTAACACAGGTATTCTTAATTATTGGCAGTGGGAATTGGATAATATACTGTTTTTTCAAAAACACCCCCTAGCATTCCCCATGATGCTATGCATTAAATAATCACCTCATAAAATTGAAACAAGTAATACTAAAAGGTTGTCTAACCACACAAGGGAAAGCTTAAAATTCCCCCCTCAAAATAAAAGAAGTGAAAGTGGGTTGAGCCTACTGAGCCTCTGAGCCTTGGACTGCTATTTACAGTTTCATTATTTGCCTATCAATTCATGAGGGGAGGAAGTCTCAGGAAGACATGACACTCCTGATTTCCTCCATGTAGAGAAAGTCTTAGGATTTTTATTTACCCAGGGTCAAGGCCAAAAGTTATGCAAGATTACACATATTTCCAGTCTTTACTCAGAAATTATGCCCTTTTCCTGGACTTCAAGGTGATAGACATGAACCTATACAAGGTTAGACTGCTTGTAACATGTTAAGTAAATTATTCCTTGATTATAGTTTTATTCTCAACACTTATCTCTAAAATTAGCACTTTGGAACACCCAGCACATAGCAGATGCTCAATATTTATTTACTGGATGAGTAAATTAATGGTTTAGGCAAAGAATGTTATCTCTCTCACCTTAGCAAAAGCTGTATGCAATATAAAGATTTGTTTTCTTATCAAAAAAAAAAAGCTGTTCAAGATTAAATGCTATTATTTGAATCAGATTAAGTGGGATTCCTTTTTTTTACAACTCTGCTATACATAGTGTTTAGATTTAGAAGTAAAAATAAAATATCTCTGGCTTTCTTTTGTTAAAAAAAAAAAAGAAAACTAGGCTACGTCAAATATATTAACCATGAAAAATAATTAAACTTCAACATAGAAACTCAAAAAAAGCAAACTAATTTGCCTCTTATTTTGGTGGAGAGTGACATTAGCCGAAATCTACAGAGGCTTAGGAACACACTTCAGAAGAAGAATCCTTCCTAGCTGACTTAATTGAAGCATTGTAATGATTTTAAAAGTAAATATATGAGCCGGGTGTGGTGGTGCACACCTTTAATCACAGCACTTGGGAGGCAGAGGCAAGTGGATCTCTGAGTTCAAGGCCAGCTTGGTCTACATAATTCCAGGACAGCTGGGGCTACAGGGAGACCTTATCTCAAAAAGACAAAAATAAATAATTATATATATATATACATATATATATATGTATGTATATATACAACTGTTTGCAGTTAGGGTTTATTCTAAGAGCTAACCTGCTACAAAAAGTTTATAGTTTTCTTGCTGAGCATGGTGAAGCAGGCCTTTAATCCCAGCACTTGGGAGGCAGAGGCTGGTTGATATCTGTGAGATGGAGGCCAGCCAGCCTAGACTGAGTTCCTGAGACTCTATTTTAAAAAAAATTACTAAAAGGTTTCTGATTTTTGTTTTTGTGTGGAGTCTCAAGTAACTCAAAACTGGCCTGGAATGCATTATGTACCCGAGATTGTCCTTGAACTTCTGATTGTCTTACCTTCACCACCTCAATGTTAGGAATACAAGGCAAGCTCCACCATGCTCAGTTTATGGGATGCTGGGGATAGAACCTAGGCAGAGCTTCATGAATACGAGACAAGCATTCTTACAACTAAGCTCTATCTCCAGTCCCTAGTTTTTGCTTTGATGAGATAGTATTAATCTCATTAAAAGCTCTTCCTCTTCTGACGGATCTCTGTGATTTCGAGGTCAGCCTGGTCAACACAGCGAGTTCCAGGCCAGCTGAGGCTACAGGGAGACCCTGTCTCAAAAAGACAAAAGAAATAAGAAAACGTGTTATGTCAAAATGTAATTCTATTACTTCTCAGCTCCTTTATTAAATGTAAAAAATCAAGGTCAACCACAAGTACTTGACTGTAAATGCAAATAATCTGTCCTAAATGAAACTCCTACTGTGGCAAAATGTCTACGGTATGGAAACGGTTTTGGTCCGGAGGCTGCAGCTCAAGATCCACCACCCCACCAGACCGAGGAGGTCGCCTAGGGTAAACGGTCTTCTTCTGGCTCCCCGCCGGTGACCCGCCCTTCCTTCTGTTGGCAGTCCCGCCCTCCGGCCCGCCTGCCATTGCTACCACGCCTTCAACCCACCCCTCTTCCGGTGCCAGCCCCGCTCTCCTTCCGCCCAGACTTGTCCGAGGCTGGCTGCTCACTTTCCCTACTTGGAGCCCTAGCCTCTTCCCCTTCCTGGCTCAGGCCCGACTCTCCCTTTGCTAGGGTCGGGAGGGGGCCGGGCGAGAGCACCTGATAAACTGCACGGCCCGCAGGCGCGTTGCGTCACTTCCGGTGTCCTGTCCGGGCAAAGCAGGCCTGGCCTGTGACGCGGGGTGCAGCCTCGCCTTGTCTCGCGCCCCTGCCTCGGTGGCTGTCCTCGTCTCGAGGCCCAGACCCTGCTTAGCTACAAACCTCTTCCCCTTGCCACGGCATAAAGCTTCATCTGACCCCTTGCTCTTCTTTCAGTGTCCTCACAGGACAAACTTGAGTCCTGTGGTATGTTTTATAGATAGGTTTACGTTCCATTTGCGATGAGGGCATTACCTACAGCAATGTTTGGGACCAAAAAATTCCATGTCATGCAGTTTACATTTCCAAAGAGCAAAGCTCCGCATAGCCAGATATAGCCTTGTTTTTTGCACTGTTACCCCAGGTGGCACCCGCCTGTAGTTTCAACTGGAGGCTAGACTGATTAAACTCAGGAACTCTAGGCCAGCCTGGGCAACACAGCAAGACTTCTCCCTCACCTCAGAAAAATAACATTTAGGCACTTTTAAAAGCAAACAACTAATTGAAGCTATGCACAATTCACTTAGCACTTAGCCCTGGCTATTGTATCTATCACTAATTATATAGGCTAAATTTATATAGTAAAGTGGTTATAGTAACAGATGGTACAACATAAACAACCATATAATACATAAATATTTACTGCCACTAAAAGTATAGTGAGAAATGAGAAAGTCAGAAAATAAATTATTTACAATATAATTGTAATAAAGCAGGTATGATGGGGCTGAGATGGGGCTGGAGAGATGGCCCAGCGTTAAGAGCGCTGGCTGCTTTTGCATAGGGCCTGGGTTCAGTTTTTTTTTTTTTTTTAATACTATTTTATTTTTATTTTATGTGTATGAGTGTATTGCCTACATGTATGTGAGTGCACCCGTGTCAGGTCAAAAGAGGGCTGCGAAGGTTGGAAGAGGGCTTTGGATGCCCCTGGAACTAGAGTTAAGGACTGTTGGTAGCCGGCGTGTGGGTGCTGGGAATCGAACCCAGGTCCTCTGCAAGAGCAGTCAGTACTCAGCCATCTCTCCAGCCCCCTGGATTCATTTTTTAAAATGGGTATGAATATAGAGATTTAGGAGAAACTAGAAAATTGAACTCTTATGGGTTCAGGATGGTGTCCCATCGGGGTCCCTTAGAGATGCCTGGATTCCTTTTGGTTCTTGTCCTTTTAAAGTTTGTTATCTGGGCGTTTCTTCTGTGGATTTCCCTGTATCGTTTAGAGCATACTGTGATAATGAAGAGGCCCCCATAATAGTGGTTTAAATTAGATAGAACTGTGTTACTAATTGTCCAGAGCTTGGAATGGCCCGAGCCTACAGGGTGGCTCAAAACTATTCATCCTTGGACCTAGGTGTTGTGTTTGTTGGGTGAGTTGGTTGGTTGGTTGGTTGGTTGGTTGGTTGGTTGGTTGGTTGGTTGGTTGGTTGGTTGGTTGGCTGGCTGGCTGGCTGGTTGGCTGGCTGGCTGGCTGTTTCTTAAAAAGTGCTTCCCTGCAGCCCCAGCTGGCGTGGAACTTGACCAGTCTGGCTTGGATCTCACAGAGGTAATCCTACCTCTGCCTCCCAAGTGCTGGGATTGAAAGTGCGTGCTACCACGCCCTGCACAGGTTTCTTCATGCTATTCCATCTCCAGGATGGGATTTCCCCCAATCGGGATTTCCCCCAGCTGTCACTTTGCTTGGTTCAAATTGAGGCACAGTAGTGAATCTACATTGGCGCCATCTAGCGCTCGAGCAAGGCAAAAGAGCAGACGTGAAGGAGAATGGCTTTATTATTTTTGCTGTTTGGGACAGAATCTCATGTAGCCCAGGCTGGCCTCAAACTCCCCATGTAGCTGAGAATAGCTTTCAGCTCCTAATTACTCTAACCTCTGGAGTGCTGGGATCCAAGACCTGTGCCATCAAGCCCAGGCAGTTTATTTTTAAACAAATTCTTCAGATCCTACATAGCACCTTTCAAATTCGAGTGCCATTGGTGAGAACTCACTCGACCACACTTGGTGGTTTGAGACACTGTAAAATGTGGTCCACTGGGATTAAAGTGTCACACTAAAATGCATTAGTACAATGAAAGAGGTAACAGACCTTGGGCACAGCTAAGCTGCCACATTCTCGTTTTCATCTAATTCCTTAAGAGAAGCCATTTTCTTTGGTTTACATTGAGCCTGGCTCGGAGTCGAAAAAACTGCTGCCTCCTTCAGATTCCATTTTCTGTTTGCGCTGAAACGAGGCAAAGGATCAATAGTGTTTTAAAGTGAAAGCCCAGGCTGGGGCGGGAGGAAGGGGAAGATGTTGGAATGCTATGAGGTAAGAAGAGACAACGGTTGCTGTTCCTGGAACTTCTCAAGATTACATTAAGAGGCGAGAGGAAAGTTTTTTCTCTAATGCCAGGGAGCAAGTTATCTGCTGCAAGGACAGAGGGCAGAGAGGAAAGCTCAGTGGGGACCAAGTTCAGGGGAGGTTGCTGCTGCAGATCCACTATGATCGGAAATGCTTTTCCTTCCCCTCCGCCTCCTCCTTGCAAAAGCAAAGCCCTAAGCTGGTCTTAGCACTTTCACCGACCATAACCTCTGCCCTTAGGTGTATTCTATACGATATCTACAAACGTTTCCCTCGTAAGCAGCATCTCCCAAAAGAAGCGGCAGGGACTGCGGCCTGCTGAACACCACAACGCCGCGGGACCCGAGGGCGCGTTATCTCCCTTTCCCCGAGGGCCGGAGGCAAACGCCCACCAGTTTTTGCTAAAATACAAACAGGTTGTTTCCAAGAGGAAGAGGGCGGGACAGCCCAGGTGACGTTCCGCATTGGACGTGCCCAAGCGCATGACCACAAGTTTCGCCCCGCCTCCGGTGACGTCACGGCAGCAGAACCTCTAGTATCTCCCCGCCGCGTTACCGAGCGCCGGGCGCGGTGGCGCACGCCTGTAGTCCCAGCTACTCGGGAGGCTGAGGCAGGAGGATCGCTTGAGTCCAGGAGTTCTGGGCTGTAGTGAGCTATGCCGATCGGGTGTCCGCACTAAGTTCGGCATCAATATGGTGACCTCCCGGGAGCGGGGGACCACCAGGTTGCCTAAGGAGGGGTGAACCGGCCCAGGTCGGAAACGGAGCAGGTCAAAACTCCCGTGCTGATCAGTAGTGGGATCGCGCCTGTGAATAGCCACTGCACTCCAGCCTGGGCAACATAGCGAGACCCCGTCTCTTTTGTTTCTCCTACGCCTTCCTTACTAATGTAGATTTGTTTTGTTTTGTTTTGTTTTTTGACACACACACACACACACACACACACACACACCCTTTTCAAGGTTCATAAGGAGCTTATTTTTAAGGTTCAGAAGAATTTTCCAAAACGTGCAAGAGTAGGTGTTTCCAAACTTTCTCTTTTTCTTCTCTAAATCTATTGCCTCCCGGTTCCCACTTTTTTTCTCTCCTGCTTTATGTTTCTTTGGGGGTTAAAACCCACTGGTTAGCTTGGTGTATTGGGGGACTTGTAGCCGCCTCACAGCTGACCCCTACTGGAATATCGTCAAAATGTCTCCAAGAAAAGCCGTTATTACCCAGGGAACCAGCAGGGGTTGCTCGTTCACTCAACAGTTGGAGAAAAATAACCTCCTGACGAAGCGCTGCATTCTTCAGCAATCTGGAGAGATGTGTGCAACCTAGTGGTGAACGATACCTATGTCTGTTCCTGAGCGTGACCCTCCTAGCAATTTTTTCCAGTCCTCCACTACCACAAATTGTTCAGCGGAGTTTCTCGCATTTGGGAAATCCCAAACGCAATGAATGAGTCTCGCCCTGGGAAAACCGTCTTGCTGATCACAGTGTCTCCCCTGCCAGGTAAGTATCCTAGCATTTTGGAAAGCATGCCTCTTTTTTTAGCCACGAGGGGGTCAGGAGATCCGCTCTGCCGAGCGCATCTGATCGCAGTAACCTCGCCTGCCCCTCCCCACCCTCGAACCTCTGAATAATGACTTGACTTAAAAAAAAAAAAAAAAAAAAATGCTTCTGCAGCCATTTGTGGTGTCTTTCTTCATTCAGATTGACACAGAATAACTTTTTAAAGACCCTGGTTGTGGTGTGCTAGCTTAGAATTCATAAGGTCCAAACCATCCCTGGCACCTCAAAAGAATAAGAGGAATTTTAAAATCATGTACAGATGAACACATTTCACTAAATGGAAACTGCAGAGATCCCTGAATTTGGTCCATAATGGCTTAGCTGTACCTCTATGGACTACCTTTGGGTAACAAGCTGCCTGCTTAGCCCTGGAGCTCTTACCCTCTGAGTGTTTTCTGAGACCTATGGGAGAACATCTTTAAGTGTGACAAACAGCATAATTCCCCCTCCTCTCAAGCTGTCCATATTCTAACATCTGGAAATGGTCATATAGCTATCTTAGGGGTAAAAGGTCTTGATTTTTATTAAATTTGGGATCTTATTAAACTTGGGATCTTCAGATGGAGAGGTTATTTCACTGGGCCTAATGTAATCCAAGGATCCTTATAAAAGGGCCCTAGGAGAATCTGAGCTGAAGACCTTTGGCACTTCTGACCTCCATAAGGCTAAGAGAATAAATTTGTATTGTCCTCTACATTTGAGGTAGTGTTGTGCCCAGTTTGCGAGACCCCAAAGCCCACCAAGGAGCCGACCCAATGCAAATACACAAGGGTTCGTTTGTTGTAGCAAGCTTGAGCTTGTGTCCACTCTGTCACCGACTCAGGGGATCTCAGATGTGAGACCTATTGCTTTGGGAGACAGAGGTTTTTATAGGTTTATTTCAGCAAGTTCAGCAAGTAGGAGAGTTCAGCCTGGCAAGCATCTGATTGGTTGCAGCTCCATGCCTAACCATAAACTGCTGGCTTCAGGAAATCTGAAAAGACATCTGGACTTTTAGTACTTTCCTGTCCCTGGTTAATTGACCATTGGCGGGGGAGTTGTTCTCTATCCGTTCCAAGTATTGTGGTTTTTCTTAGAACAGGGCCCAGGGCTGGGTCAGTCCTATGGAGGTTTTATCCAAGATGGAGTCACTCGGGTCTCTCAGTAGTTATAGTAACAACTGGAGTCATTTACATAGGGAGTAAAGCTTCTTGGGTACCTGACAAAACTGAGATAAAAAAGAAATTGCTTCAGTGGGACACGGGGGTTGCATGCCTTTGATCCCAGCACTAGGGAGATAGGCAGGCAGATCTCTGTGAGATCAAGGCCAGCCCAGCCTACAGAGCAAGTTCCCCCCAAACCCCAATAACATCAAAGGAATCAGTTCAGTAACTGTCTTCTTTGTACTTTATTCTCTATTTTTAAAGATTTATTATCTTAAAGATGTTTTAATCTTTATGTATATGCCTGTGTGTGAATGCCTTCAAAAGCCAGAAGAGAGCATCTGATCCCCTGGAGCTGGAGTTGTAGACAGTTGTGAGCCACCTGAGGTGGGTCCTGAGGTTCAAGCTCAAGGTCAGGTCCTCTGCAAGAATAGTATTTGCTCTTAACTGTGAGCCATCTCTCCAGCCAGCCCCCTCTCCCTTTTTTTCTGGGGGAGGGTCTTGCTATGTAGCTCTGGCTGACCTGAAATTTGCTATATAGACAAGGCTGGCCTTGATGTCATAGAGATCTGCCTACCTACTGAGTGCTAGAATTAAAAGGTATGGGTCACCATGCCCTCCCTGTACTATGTTTGTCACATTTTCATGTCAATTCTTTTTCCCATGTCAGAGGTGTGTGTGTTGACCATACTTTTAAGATTTCAATTGTATTTATGATAGGAAAATATTGGCACTCACTCACTGCAAAAATGCTAGGTTTGGATATGTTTCGAGTGCTAGAAGCTTGGTGCCCTGTGTAGTGGTGTGGAGACCATGGAACCTTTCACGAGTGGGACCTACAGCCCAGCATGGTGGCATATGCCTGTAGTCCCAGCACTTGGGAGGTAGAGGCAGGCAGATCTCTGTGAGTTCAAGGCCAGCCTGGTCTACACAGTTAGTTCCAGGCCATTCAGGGATACAGGGAGACCCTGTTTCAAAAAGAAAAAAGACCCCCCAAAAAACCCCCACAAAAATCAAGTGGGACCTAATAAGTTCGTGGTTAGATCATTGAGGGTACTCAGAAACAATTGAGGGCACTCAGAAACAATGCAGTGCTCAGGAGAACCAGTTTCACTCTCATGAAAGTTGTTAAAAGAACACACCTGGCCTTGAGTTCCTGCTGTTTCCTGTGTCACCATGTGTGACTCTCACATGGGCTTTTATCATGAGAGTATCTGCTATGCTGTGATGGAGACTGAAGGCCTTTATTAGCTGTGAATAGATGAAGCCACCCAATCTCAGACTTTGAGCTTCTAAAACTGAGCTAAGTAAACTTTGTGTGTTGCCCAGCTCTTGGCATTTTGTTATAGCAACAGGAAACAACAGATTAGGACATTCACAAGTTTTAAAGCTTTACTAGCCTGATATAGTGGTGCATGCTTATAATGCTAGAACTCAGGAGGCTGGGACCAGAGGAAGTCTGGGGCTAAGCATGGGTTTTATAGTGAGTTTAGGCCAGCCAGAATACATAGTGAGACCCCATCTCAAAAAACTCAGCAACAATAACAAAAAGCTTCATGTATTCAGATAAACTAATCTGACCTTTTATTCTGCTTTTGGTGTTTTGCTTTGAACGACCCTCATCCATCTGAAAGTTTGACTCACATCTTTTAGGCTCACACTTCACTGACAAAAATAGCACTTTGCTAAATGTGGTGGTGTATACCGGTAATCAACAGAGGACAGTGGCCGGGCGCGTGGTAGCACACGCCTTTAATCCCAGCACTTGGCAGAGGCAGGGGGGGCTCTGTGAGTTGAAAACCAGCCGGGTTACATAGTGCAGTCCTGTCAGGTGGGGCCAAAAGGGGGACACGTCCCCAAAAAGACCAAAAAAAAAAAAAAAAAAAAGAAAGAAAAAATTTTACACTATTTGAACCCAGAATAATTCATAAATTGATAGCATTGGGAACCAAAGGACATTCGGAAACTTCCCCTTCTCCCACGGGAAATCCCTTTTTTTTTTTTTTTTTTAAACCTGTCGTCACCTTTATTTAGCAAAATTCTTGACTATTAAAGGTGCCAAGCATTTTTGAAACTCCAGTTGTATACTACCAAGACCGTTGCGAGTCCTACAATAATGCGGCAGAATGCGCCTTCTGAGAGCAGTACCCATCCAAATAGGATGTACCCATCCTCGCTACGGGCTCGTGTGGATCGTGAAAGTCCAACAGTCCTCTCATCCCAAACCCCAATCCGGAGCGCAACCGCCCACTGGGGAAAGTCTCCCCTAACTGCTTCCAAACTGTTATGACCAGCCGGGTCACTGTGGAAGCCCGTGTAGGTCCCCAACACCAGGGACAAGTAGCGGGAATAGTCTAGCATTTAAGGAAGGGACGCCGGTCCAAGCAGATAGCCTGGCTGCTGAATTTCGAGTTGGTTTAGTATGATGAAAAATGAGTCCGTTGTGATTCGACCGCTTTTCCGCTAAATGACGCACTTTCGCCTCTAGGAAGATTGGGTCTCCTGGGCGGCCGTAGACCAACGCCTAGCGCGCATGCGCGGAGAACTCGCGGCGTCAGGCCGGCCTGAGAGAGCTGCGATAGGACGTGCACCCTAGCCATGAAGACTCGCTTCAGCACCGTTGACCTCCGCGCGGTGCTCGCGGAGCTGAATGCGAGGTGCGGGTGCGGTTGCGGGTGACGGGCTGGCGCCCGTAGCGCGTCAACCAGAACCCGGAGGGGTCCCCTCGGCCCCAGCGCCCGCGGGGCCTGGGAGACGAGCTCCTGAGGTCCGCCGCCACCCTTGGGATGGGCGGGGCGCGTGCCCACGTCCAGTCCTTCCAGTTCGCGCTTGTCCCGAGGGGTCTTGGTGCGGCCGGCTGGCCAGGTCTGCCTGAGTCCGCTGGCTGGAGTGATCGGTGCCCAGGGGCCCTCCTCCTGCGGCCGGCTTGCTGCAGCTGGCGTTCATCCTGAGGGAGCTTCGCCCTTCAGCAGATCTGGACCGAGACCTGGAGGCCTGTCCTGTTTCTTTCTGTGTCGTATATTCGGGGGACTCTGCCACCCACGCCCCTCATGATAAGTTATTAGGTTTCACTGCGTCAACCTGCAGAGTACTGGGTCATTTCAGATGCAAGGCGGTCCGTGGCGTTCCTGAGGCGGACAGATTCCTTCTGTGCTTAAACGGCTAAGGTTAATTAGCAAAATACCTGATAACCGTAATACTCTTAGCACTGAAGATTTCCTCTTTTGCAGCCTTGCAGAATGTATTACGAGTAGTTTTTGCTTCAAACACTAGTATGATTTGTTAATGTTTCTTTTTATCGTTGCAGCTTGCTAGGAATGAGAGTAAACAATGTTTATGACGTGGATAATAAGACTTACCTTATTCGGCTTCAAAAGTAAGACTGTCTTATTGTTTTCTTCCCCTTCTTTGGTGAATAAATATGAATGGTTTTTTTTTTTTTTTTAAGACTACATTTTATTTCACAGAGTAAGCCTTGGAAAATTACCTAAAGAAAATTTTGACTTTACTGTTTCTTCAACAGACCAGACTGTAAAGCTACTCTTTTACTTGAATCTGGTATACGTATTCACACAACAGAATTTGAGTGGCCGAAGAACATGATGCCATCTAGTTTTGCCATGAAGGTAAATTTTAAGTTATGTCTGAAACTAATTTTTTAAACTGCATTTTGTGTGTGTGTGTAAGTCAGGTCTCTCTAACCATGTGGGTCCCTGGCATCCAACTCAGATCCTCATGGCTTGGCTGCAAGTGCCGTAACCCACTGAGCCTTGAAGCTAAAAGGGCCTTGTGACAGATCAGTTTTAAAACTTCAATTCTCTTGCCCGTTGTGGTGGCGCTCGCCTTTAATCTCAGCACTCCGGAGGCAGAGGCAGGTGTATCTCTGAGTTCAAGGCCAGCCTGGTCTACAAAGTGAGTTCCAGGAAAACGGGGGCTAAGGGGGGACCCCCTCTCAAAGAGACAAAAAAAAAAAAAAAAAAAACAAAAACCAGATCTCTTTCACTCATAAGAAACAGATAAAGGTAGAGGGTGGTTGATAGATAAACAAAGTATTAGCATCCTGTTATACTTCACACCCTGCCGTCCTCTCAAGTATTTTTTCCGTCTCTCTCTGTCTAGTTCAAGCTTCGATTATAGTCAAGTTTACAGTCATTGACTGTGCTCCACATGTCCTCATCAAAACAATTCTGTATTAGACCAACATCAGCTTCTAAAGAGTCATTTTCATTAGTTATCTCACCTTATATGGTTCCCTAACTTCTGAATCCATATTTTGTGTCTTGGCATTGTTGTCTTTCTGTAATCTACCCCCCTCCTTACCTTTTTTACATAATCTTTTTTAATGAAGCAGAGAAGGGGTTTAATAAAGATATTTTAAATATAGGCTTAAGCACTAGGATTTAAGAAAGGAGAAAACACATGAGCCATAGATGTGGGCTTCTCAAAGAAGAGTCACCTTACCTAGTCTTCTAAAACTTTTTTTAAAAAGATTTATTATTTGTAATTATGGGGGAGGGGTGGATATGTGCATGTGATTGTAGGTGACCTTTGGGCCAGAGGTGTTAGATCACATGGAGCTAGAGTTATAGGTGGTTTTGAGCTGCCTGTTGTGGGTCCTGGGAACTGACCTCAGGTCCTCTGTGAGACTGGTACTTGCTCCTAACCACTGAACCATCACTCCAGCCCCTTAAAACTCACTTTTATGAACTGTTATCTCTACAGGAATCTTTATTTCTTTGGAATTCTCTTGTTATTAGGTCATATTTTGTATTCTTCACATTTCTCTTTGCTTTTGTTTTTAATATGAAAAATTGAGATTTTAAAGCAGTGGTTATGTTACCCACTTTATTGGTAGGAATAGTGCTTGAAATTGTAATACAGAAGGAAGATTTTAGTCTTGACTGAATGAATGGTTTTATCACTAACTAGTACTGTATCCTGAGATGTTACTTAACTTCTTAGAACTTAGTTTCTTACTTTCTGCTTGTTTTTGTTGTTTGTTTTAGCCAGGCCTACGGCCTAGGTTGGCTTCCAACTAGCTATGTAGCTAAGGATGACCTTAAGCTCCTGATCTTTCTACCTTCACCTCTTAAGTGCTAGGGTCACAGCCATGGGCCACCATCCTCTGAACTTAGTGTCTTTAAATGTAAACTATGGTTAGTACCTCCAGCATAGAGTGTTTGGTGAGAAGTAATGTAAGTGACTTGTTAAGCCTGTAACCCAATAGCTGACACATATTACAGCTCCATATATGGTGATTTCCTTCTCTTCCTCTCTGTTCTTCAGACATTTATTTGTTACAGAATGTTGTTACTTTGTTAGAGGCTTTGCAGGGAAGAACTTTACCCTAGCAACTTAGAGTCTACACGAGGACTGTCACAAAGATACCAGATTATTAATTTGATTTATATAATAACAATCCCAAACAGTTCTTTTGGGTCTGTTTTTAATAATGATATCTGGAATTTATATAGCTTTTTTTCATGCTGTCCCAGGAATCTAACCCGGGTCTTGCACATGCTAAGCAAGTGGTGTATACTGAGCTGTATACCCAGCCTGTACAGCACTTTTTTTTTTTTTTCTCGCTATTTTTGAGACAGTCTCCCTATAGCCTCAGCTGGCCTGGAACTCACTCTCTAGAACAGGCTAGCCTTGAACTCAAAGCTGAGATCTCTGCCTTCCAAATGTTGAGATTAAAGGCATGTGCCACCCTGCCTGGCTGTATAGCACTTTTTAAAGTAGATGAGTAATAACATATTTCATTTAAGTTGTTTAACAAGTCAGCGGAATAAGATGAACACATATTAATTTCTGCAGATGAGGTAACCGGCCAATGAGAGACATGATCCTGACATATGACTGTCTCCAAATTGGGCTGTACCCTTAGGAAGTCAGTCACTTTTTTTTTAGGTTGGGTTTTACTTCCTAGTTCTAGCTGGTCTGGAACTTGCTGTATGGACCAGACTGGCCAAAAATTTAGGATGGTTGTCTTTCCTCTGTCTCCTGTGCTAGGATTACAGGTGTTTGCCACCAGGCCCATCTCCTAGTCACTCTCAGAAAAAGTCTTGGGCTGGGTATGATGGCTCACATCTGTAATCCCAACACTTGGAAGGCTGAGGTGGGAGGATTACTGCAGGCGCAAGGCTAGCCTAGGCTACACAGTAATACTGATTCAAAAACTAGAAATAAAAAGCTGGATGTGGTAGTGAATGCCTTTAATTCCAGCACTTGGGAGGCAGAAACAGGTAGATCTTTGTGACTGTGAGATTGAGGTCAGTCTGGTCTATATAGCAAGTTCCAGGCCAGCTGGGGATAGTGAGAGACCCTGTCTCAAAAAAACAAAAAACAAACCTAAAAAAAGAAATCTTAGAGCAATATGAGCCAGATGTATATGCCAATTTAAATGTGTAGTAAGATTCTCTACAATAGAACAGACAGCATTTATAAATAAAAAACTATTACCATTATATGGGATAAGGGCAATGCCCAGCATATCATAAATCACAGTGATTGTCCCGGTTCTCATATTTGGCTATGTCAACTATACCTTAGTGGCACTGAACAGAAGACTGGGTTTTTTAGGTGAGGGAGGGTTTGTTTATTTTAGTTCTTTTTATTTTACATGTATGAGTATATTGCCTGTATGTATGTAAGTGCACCCGTGTAATGCAGTGCCCACAGAGGTCAGAAGAGGGTGTTGGATTCCCCTGGAACTGGAATTACGAACTGTTGTTAGCTGTCATGTTGGTGCTGGGAATCAAACCGAGGTCTTCTGCAAGAGCAGCCAATGCTCTTAACTGCTGAGCCATCTCTCCAGTTCCAGAAGACAATTTTAAACAAAGCTGTTGAGGGAAATAAAATAAGGTTTATGAATGTACTGTAGATCCCTGTGTACTTACTATCACAAAGAATTTGTTAAACTTTTCATGGTATGTACCTCTGTCCTTTCCAGGATACCTTATATTTTTCATTTTAACTGCCCACCCCCCCTTTATTGGTCTTTTTGAGACGGGGTCCCCCTGTAGCTCCAGCTGGCCTGGAACTCACTATGTAGATTAGGCTGCCTTGAACTCACAGATCTGCCTGCCTCTGCCCCGAGTGCTGGTACTGAAGGTGTGCACCACCATACACAACCGCCCCCTTTTTTTTAAAATTTAATAACCACATGATTAGAAGAAGCATTTCATTACAGCTTTAACATATTTAGTAACACATTCCAGAGTAAGGATACATCTCTTTCAAAAGTGACTGTAAATTTTTAGGTTTACAGTTGAATTAATACAGTTATACCATATTGTACTCAGTATAAACCCTCTAAGACATTGTTTCTTACAGAAAGACTCATTGTTTTTGCTAATAACACTGAGATGTTGGCACATGTGTCTCTCATCTGTATGTATCTGATTATATCTCTTTTTAAAGCATGCTTTCCCTAACACTTTGGGCTTCCACAGCATTTTGGATTTCTTTACCTTCTCTAAAACTCCCCTCCCCTCCATGTGGCTGCTGTCCATCTGCCAAGTGTCTGTTTAACATGAAGTAAATCTTTATGCTTCCTCCTCAAATATGTCTTTTTTTTAAATTTGTTGATTTTTTTTTTTTTTTGTATATCATGCAGAACATCTTATTCATCTATATACCTACTTCTTAAATGGCACCCTCCCATAGCTTCCCCCCTCCCACACACTGGAGCCTATATACTCTGTCATTGCTGTTACTGTCTACTGTGTTGATGGTACCCCCAGCCATTCCCCAGTGCTTGTCCGTCTGCTGAATCTAGTCAGCCTATCTAGAGATCCTTGTTTTAGAAAGATCAGCTGTTCCTCATCTAGCAGCAATCATTTGTCAGTATTCCTTTAGATAAGATTGGGGTCTGCTGTTCTATGCTGGGTTACTATTTGGGAGTCCCTTTGGCCACCCTGGCCAACAACTCAAAAGAAGGTATCGCCTGTCTGGGTTTCTTGTTATGTAGCCTTTAGCTGTACATAGGGAGTCTTAAAAAATTATATTGACCCCTTTAATCTTTGGTTATACTTTCCTTTTGGATGTTTAAGACCCTACAGTTGGCCCATATAAACCAATTTATTTTTACTCTCAAGGTCATTTGGGGATCTGCTCCTCAGGGGTAACATGGGCTTGGGAGGAGCCCCTGGCTCCTTTCTTTTACCAGTTCCTTTCTATATGAAAATAAGTCAAAGGTCCTTCTTGACCATGGCTGGCTTCGCTTGGAAGCATGGAGGAAATGTTTCCTCTGTGTTGACCCTCCTCTTTGTACACTGGACACTGGTTCAGGTCCATCTAGTGGGGTCTCCACAGCCTCCTTGCTCAAAAGGACAGGTGACTCACCATAGTTACAGGACATTTTGAGAGATGCTTATAGTTCCCTAGAACTTAGTTGACCTAGGAGGGCAAGGAGCAAAAACTGTCCTTTATGTCCCTCTGTCCAAATTAGTATAGGCCTCATAGTATGGCTGTTAAGCATCCAAGAAGGTTGGTTCCACCAGTCTTTTAATTACCATGTGCCAAGTAGATAGAGCTTGGACAAAGACCAAATGCTCTCAGATAAACCTTGGCTAGACATATATTACATTCTTTGATCTGGTTGTATGTATAATTTGTCAGTAGGTTGTTGGCCTAATATGGTTCCCTCTGGTTTTCTAGGCATTATTTATCTCTCACATTGTTTAACCCTTCCACCATGGTTTCCCCATTTAAGGTGCCCCCGTTTTTCCCATTTTTCCCTTAATAATACCCTTCTCCTATGGTCCCACCTCTCTTGAGCTCCTTCTTTCCCTTTATCCCCTAGGTTCCTTGTATAACCTTCCCTCTCCACCTCCCCTTAAAATAACCCCATTATTATCCGCATCTCCCTTGTTAACACCTGTTTTCTACTGTACTTCTCTTTCAGATTCTTTTCCTTTACCTCCCTGGTTCCTTTTCATTATCCTGGTTCCAGTAGTTATGTCTGGATACATACTATCAGGATTTGGTGCTAGGATCCACATATGGGGGAGAACACACATAATTTTTTGTTTGTTTGTTTTTTCTGAGTCTGTTACTTCACTTAGTATAACACTTTCTAGTTCCATCCATATACCTGCAAATTTCATGATTTCCTCTTTCTCTACTTCTGAGTAAAACTCCATTGTATAAATGAACCACAATTTCATTATCCACTCATCAATTGAATGGATGTACAAATGTCTCTGCAATAGGATGAGTTCTTTGGGTATATGCCAAGGAGTGGTATAGCTGTTGGGTCAAATGGTAAGTTCATTTGTAGTTTTTTTATTTTTTATTTACTTTTTTGGTCTTTTTGAGATAGGGTCTCCCTGTAGCTTCAGCTGGCCTGGAACTCGCTATGTAGACCAAGGCTGGCCTTGAACTCACAGAGATCCGCCTGCCTTTGTCTCCTTAGTGCTGGGATTAAAGGCGTGTGCCACCATGCCTGGCGATTTTGTAGGTTTTTAAAAGTTCTCCATACTGCTTTCCATAGGGGTTGAACAAGTTTGCAGTCCCACCAGCAGTGGGTGAGTGTTCCCCTTTCCCCACATCCTCTCCAACATTTGGTATCATTTGTTCTCTTGATCTGAGCCAGTCTGACTGGGGCAAGATGAAATCTTAAAGTGGTTTTAATTTGCATTTCCCTAATTACTAGTGATGTTGAACACCTTTTAAGATGCTTCTTAGTCATCTTTGTTTCTTCTTTTGAGAACTCTCTGTTCAGTTCCTTAGCCCATCTTTTAATTGGGTTGCTTCTTGTCTTGATTCTCTGTTTTTTGAGTTCGTTATATATTGTGGATATTAAAACTCTCTCGGATGTGTTGCCGGTAAAGATTTTCTTCCATTCTGTGGGTTTTCTCTTCACTTTCTTGGTTGCTTCTTTTGATGTACTGAAGCCTTTTAGTTTAATGAAGTCCCATTTGTTGATTCTTGACCTTGTTTCCTAAGCAATTGATTCCTGGTTTAGAAAATCCTTCCCTGTACT